>NW_005871451.1:191010-217722 GCF_000147115.1 Myotis lucifugus | reverse complement strand
TCATTTTCTCTCTAATTCGTTTCTCTCTCTCTTCCTCTCTAAAAATCAATAAGCATGTCTTCTTGCCTTCACCTACACTTGGGACTCTTGACCATTTGTTTCACCCCAACCTCCCATCAGAGGTCATCTCTACATGGACTTCACTCAGTTGCCACCACATCAGTGAACTTCACATAAGGACAAACCCAAGAGCACTTTTATTCATTCCCATGTCACCTTCCTCTCACCTCCATCCTTAGGGAGTCCCTATTGCTGATGAGGCACAAGATGCTGTAAGATCCATTGGTGCCCATGCATGCCCAAACCAGAGTGTGAGGAAGTTAATATCTATGGGGCAAGAATTTGACCATAGAAGATTTAATGTTCTTCCCAAACAAACCATTCTAAAGATGATCTCATGATATTGAACAGTCAGTTGCATTTGAATTCAAGTGGTGGCCAAATGGTGATATACCCTTATATCTGTACTCCCTTCTTTCCTTCCTACCCCATTTCTCCTAATTTCTGCTTTCCAGGTATTTCATTCCCTAAAAAAGTAGTAGCACACAGGCTTTGATGCTGGGCTCTGCATCAGGGGAATCTATATATATAAAAGGCTAATATGTAAAGTGTCCCCTGGGGAGTTTGACCAGGAAACTGGGAGTTCAATTGCTTGCTATGATGTGTGATGACCACCAGGGGGTGGCACGGAACAAAGGCAGGCCCTGGCCAGCAGTCAGCAGCCAGGGAAGGAAGGCCCCGACCACCAACCAGAAGGCCTCGATTGGCCCTGATTGCTGGCCAGGCCTAGGGACCCTACCCATGCATGAATTTAATGCACCAGGCCTCTAGTCTAGTATAAAACAGTGGACACAGAGAGTGACCCTGGAAAGCAGACACTCAAGACTGGATATTAGAGGTTGATTACTCAGTGGTCTGAAAGCAATAGAGACCTCACTCCTGATGCTAACTAGGGTGGTGACAACCTTTGAGTTGTAATGGCATCACAATTACCAGGGATTTCATCTGTGTCTAATTGGGGTAAGGTGCATATAGAAGATAAGACATTGAGTTATTCAGTACTATGGCATTTAAATAATATGCAAGCAATGAGAATAATGGATTTGTGCGAGGCTGATTTCTTGTGCTTACGTTGGAAGCTTCGAAATATAAATTGATAGGTTTAGGACATCCACTGAAAACCAGAAGACCTTTGTGGCTGCTCTAAGAAGACTCTCATCTCTCAGTTGCAAGGCAAACTGTGCTGAAAATCAGGCCCAGGATCTGATTTAAGAATGGCAGAACTGAAGTAGAGACTGGATAGGTAGCCTTGACAGGCATCTCATGTCAAAGTGAGTGTCCAAATTGATTTCCTACAATATGGAATAGAAATATTCACCTGAATTAGGTGCCTCTCAAGTTGATATTTGGTCTTTCCATGGTGCTTGCCCCTATCACTCTTCATTGCCATCATACTAGTAACAAGAGTCAGGCCTCAGAATAGTCTAAGAGGAGTACAATATTCCTTAAGTTGAAATGTCTTATACACCAAATAATTGCAGAACTTGCCTAATATGTATGGCAGAAGAGGAGAGAATATGTTTGGGGGTATATTTGGGGGGTATTGAATTTGGGAGTGGAATATAACTTAATAATTGATAATTTATTGACAGAAGGCATTAACTTTTGACTCAATGTTTGGCAGATAATTGAATTGAATTTGGCAGAGCTGGCCCTAATATTTTGCAGGATTGTTTACTTAAAACTTGGTTATGACAATTGCATAGGAACAAAAGGAGAACTTGGTCAGATTATCTTGGCATAGCGACAAAGACTCTCTCCTTAACCAAACTTTATTCAGGCTCCTCTAAACCCTTTTATCAACTAGTCCTCAACTTTGGGCTTCCATGTCTGTCCTTGCCTCGTCCAATTTTAGCAAAAATATACTAACTCAGTTTAGTGAGAATCATCCTATATCTGATCATTTATTATATCTGATCAAATTTCCCATCACCCTTGATATCTGATCACCATGGCCTGCCTTCAGCAAGAATTCTGTTAAGTCACTTTAGCATGAATCCTTCTACCCTCTGTTGTCTACTCTTTGTAATTTTTCATGCACTAACCACCCTCATTCTTCTTATTGGCTTTAAACCCTCAGCTTTATTTGCTGCATTTGGAGTTGAGCCCAATCTCTCTTCCCTGTTGCAATGCTCTTATTTTAATAGCCCTGAATAAAGTCTTCCTAGCCATTTTAACAAGTGTTGAATTTTTTCTTTAACAATGGTATTGAGAAAGAATTCAGATGGCTGAGAGAGGCGGAATATAAAAATGCATTGACTATTTAGTCAATTTATTTTTATTAAGAGTGCCTTGTTAAAATGGGGAAAGGATAGTCTTCTCAACAGATAATGCTCAGACTACTAGATATTCCTTGCAAAAGAAGGAAATTAAACCCTTACCTCATCCCATACACAAAGATTAACTCCAAATGGGTCAGAGACATAAGTATAAAAGTCAAATCATTAAACATTCTTAGAAGAAAACATGCATGTAAATATTTGTGACCTTAGATTATTCAACGGTTTCTTAGATATGGCACCAAAAATACAGGCATTGGAAGAAAAATAGATAAACTGGACATTATCAAAATTAAAAAATGTTTATGCTTCAAAAGAAATCAACAAAATGTGAAAAGATAATACAAAGAATGGGAGAAGTTTTTACAAATTATATTCCTGATAACACACTTGTATCTGGAATATTCAAGAAATTATTACAACTCAATAATAGAAAAATAATCTCATTACAAATTGGAAAAATATATGAATAGACAGTATTCTAACCAAGATACACAAATAGTCAATAAACACCTGAAAGGAATCTCAACATCATTATCCATCAGGGTAAATAAATATCAAAACCAAAATGAGATACCACTTCACACTCACTAGGATGACTATATCAAAAAGACAGACAGAATGCTAAATGACATGAGGTGAGGTGTGGCTGGCAAGCAGCAGAGCTCGGTCATGAAGTGCGGCGTGAGGCCAAAAGTGAGGTGACTGGCACAACCTAGTGCACATTAGCTCCTGCACAACAGCTTGCACAGGGGTGAGCATAGTCAGCCAGCCTGAAAGAAGACTTCACCCATGAATGGGACAATAACATTCAAGACCAGTTATAATAGGAGAGCCCAAATAACTCACACGGGTAAGGAGATCAAAGAGACTGCACCGCTAGGTCCCACAGCACACCTACTACATAAGGCTACCCACAAAGAGTGGGAGGTATAGCAGTTTGATCTAATACACAGAAACAAAAAAAGGGGGACAGCAAAAATGGGAAGACAAGAAACAACCCCCAAATGAAAGAAAAGGAGGAAACTCCAGAAAGAGAGCTAAATGAAATGGAGGCAAGCTATTTATCAGATATAGAGTTCAAATTAAAGGTTATAAGGATGCTCAAGGAACAGAGTGAGAATTTCAAGAAACTCAGTGCGTACTACAAGAGCATGAAACAAGAAATAAAAACTATTGCCAGAACCAGTTTGGCTCAGTGGATAGAGCGTCGGCCTGCGGACTCAAGGGTCCCGGGTTCGATTCCGGTCAAGGGCATGTACTTGAGTTGCGGGCACATCCCCAGTGGGGAGCGTGCGGGAGGCAGCTGATCGATGTTTCTCTCTCATTGATGTTTCTGGCTCTCTATCTCTTTCCCTTCCTCTCTGTAAAAAATCAATAAAAAATGTTTAAAAAAAAAAAGAAATAAAAACTATAAATGAGAATCAGTTGGAAATAAAGAATAACATATCTAACACCAAGAATACACTGGAAGGAATCAAAAGTAGATTAAAGGAGGCAGAAGATCAAATCAGTGACTTGGAAGACAAAGTAGAAAAAATACCCCATTAGAGCAGCAAAAAGAAAAAAGGATTAAAAAGCAGGAGGACAGCCTGGCCAGCATGGCTCAGTGGTTGAATATATCTACCTATGAACCAGGAGGTCACGGTTCAATTCCCAGTCAAGGCACAATTTATTACAGAAATTAGCTCATGTGGTTCTGGAGCCAAAAAATCATGAGAAAACCCACTAGAAGTCATAAAAGAATTTAGGTAAAGGAGCGAAGTTCAAGATTAATTCTCGAAAGCCAATGCCACTCTTTTGAACTGACAAAAACTATCTAAGTAATACATCAGTTTTAGAAAAAGATCCAGATCCTATTTATAATAGGATGGAAATAATAAAGTGAAAATTACTTGAAAGAATTTTGAGGAGTTTATTTTAAAATAATTAGTATTACTATGAATACTTTTTTATATTTTAAATATAGAGAGATAATTATCATTCAAGTATTAAGAAACTTGCAAAAATTGGCTTTTCTTCTCATAATATTTTTAATTGAATGCTATATCAGAATGATATTTGAGAAAAATGGTGATAGTTTAAAAGGGGGAAAAACAAGAGGATAATGAAAAGTCTGAAAAAAAGAACAATAAGAATATTTACCTCTATTTGTCATTACAACCTATCATGAAGAAACCATAATTAAAATGGAGGGGTACTTAAGCAAAATTAAAACCATCCAATAAAAAGAGTCCAGAAATATACCCAACTGTCTATAAAAACTCAATATGTGTTCAAGTAAGCTCTCTAAAATAATCATAAAATAGTTTCAATAAATTACTTGAAATTCAGATATATAGCCATTTTATAGGGAACTATATTGAAGAGCTGTCTTACAGCACATACCAAAATAAACTGAAGATAGAACTAAAGAGTTAAATAGAAAATGAGGAACTGAACACATGGAGAAGTGTTTAAAAGCTCACCACCACCACTGCTACCAGGATAAAGAAACTTAAAAATCATGAACAAGATACATTTTTATATTAAAAATGTGGTATGTTGTACAAATGGCCACAGTTCTTTGCTATACTTCTAACCAACAAATGGAGCCTCCTTTTCCACTCCTTGAAACTGGGTTTGCTTTGGCCAATGGAATGTAGTAGAAGCCACACTGAGTCCTGAGTCTGGGCCTCAAGATGCCTTACACACATGCTCCCATTCTTGTTCTTGAAACCCCTGCTATTGCTGCCATATGAGCAAGCCTAGCCTCGCCTGCTAGATAATAGGACACCACTAAAGCAGAGACAAGCCATCACAGCTGACACATCTTAGACCAGCCAAACCTCAGCTGACCAGGCTGCTGCCAGCAAATGCTTAAGTAAGCTCAGTCAGCCACAATTATCCCAGCCACCCAGCTAAGCAAGCCCAAATTGCTGATCCATGAACTAATTGTGTTTATATTGTAAGCTACTAAGTGTTGAGGTGGTCTATTACACAACAATAAATGATATTCTGAACATAAATTGTACTCTAAGGGAAAATTATCAATAAGGCATCCCTCAACAGATGAAATTTATTATAGAGAAAAAAATCACTTAGAATATGTGCAGCAATCCTCAGGAGATTATCTCAAAGGTGGAAAAGCCATGATGGTTCACACCATAAACTTCGTGTTTCATGTACTCACAACTATAAACCTACTTTTGCCCCACCCTAAACATATGGTTCTTGACTTTTTCCATCTGACTTATTTCACTTAGCATGATATTCTTAGTATCCATCCATGTTGACACAAATGGCAGTATTTCATCTTTCCTAATGGCTGAGTAGTATATATACATATATATACCTTCCATTGTATATATATATACCACATCTTCTTCATCCAATAATCTATCAAAGGACGCTTGGTTGTTTCCATGTCTTGGCCATCATGAATAACACTGCAATGAACATAGGAGGACATATTTCTTTACAAATAAAATTTTCCAATTTCTGGGGTAGACACACAGAAGAGGGATTGTTGGGTCATGTTTAGTTCTATTCTTAATTTTTTGAAGAACCTCCATGCTGTTTTCCATGACTACGGCTGTACATTCCTACAAGCAGTATATGAGGGTTCCTTTTTCTCTACAACCTCTCCAATACTTATTATTTCTTGTATTGCTGATGATAGCCATTCTAACAGATGTGAGGTGATATCTCATTGTGGTTGTGATTTGCATCTCCCTAATAGTTAGTAAAGTTAAGCATCTTTTCCTGTATCTGTTGGGCATTTGTATGTCTTCTTGTGAGAAGCGTCTGCTCAGGTCAGAAGTGTTTCCTCAACCAAAATGAGGAAATTGAGGTAGGAAAAGGGATCATTAATATAATTACAGGTAAAATTTATAATTTCAGCATAATTTAAAACATCACTCTCATGAAGGTTGCTATTACATATATAAAACAGGAAATATGATTTTGGAACAAAGATGCCAGTTGAGATGTTAGAAAACATTTACTGAAATAAACATTCGATAGATTTTCTGGCACAGATAAGGATCAAGTAAGTGAGTTAAATTTTGGCCTAATGATTTGTCTATAATTGAAAAGGAAACAGAGCTATTTAGGATGGAGAAAAGATTAAGATATGAAGAACAGATTCAGAAGTTCCAGTGTCACTGGAAAAATAAGACAATAAAGATTAGGCATTATCATAAAATAATAACTAAAATTTCTCCAACTAAAGAAAAGTCCAAAAAAAAAGAAGAAAGTCCTGACAAAGTGAAAAAATATCAAAATTTGGGGGTAAATGAAAGCAGTCTTAGGAGAAAAATTCATATTAAGAACTAATACCAGAAAAGACAGGGTTCAAATCAATTATCTAAAGTTCCACCTTATAAACATAGAAGAAAAGTGAATTAAACCCAAAGTAAGCAAAATTAACATAAGAACAGAAATTAATAAGATAGAAAAGAGAAAATAATAGAGATATATCAATGAAACCAAAAGCTAGTTCTTTGAAATAATTACTCATTGCTAAAGCTCTAGACAGATGGATCAGGAAAAGGAGGACATTAGTAGGGGTCATATAGACATTTAAAGGATAAAAAATATTAACTTGACAAATTTTTGAAGACACTGGTTATCAAAACTGACACAAAAAGAAAATCTGAATGGTCCTCTCACTATGTTTAAATGATTGGATTTGTTCACTAGCAGCTTTCCCAAAAAGAAAAGTCCAGGCCCAGATAGCTTCACTGGCAAATTCTGTCAAATATATGAAGAGAGTAATACCAATTATACATGAAATCTTTCAGAAATAGAAGATGAGAGAACATTTTCCGATTCATTTTTTTTTGAAGCCAGCATTACTCTGATAGCAAAAAGTAGATGTCAAAAGAAAACTGCATAGTATTCACTATCCCTTATGAACATAAGCACAAAGCTCCTTTACCATAAATGGGCATAGGCATGTTACTTAAACAGTGGTAACAGTATGGTATCCTCTGAGGCTGATTCTGACTTCAGTGACATAATAATGCAAGGACAATTGGAGAATATTTTCTGTTGCCAAGTTTTCCTTGGTCCTTGCCCATTGTTTATTTATTTTATTATTTTATTTATTTTATTATTTTATTTTTTATTTATTTTATTCTTTATTTATTTTATTTTTTTATTTTTTTATTTTATTACTTATTTTATTTATTTTATTTTATTTTATTTTATTTTATTATTTTATTTTATTTTTGTTAATCCTCATCCGAGGATATTTTTTCATTGATTTTTAGCGAAAGTGGAAGAGAGAGAGAAAGTAAGAGAGAAACATCGATGTGAGAGAAACACACCGATCAGCTGCCTCCTGCACAAGCCCTGACCAGGGCCTGGGCTAAGGAGGAGCCTGCAACCAAGGCACTTGCCCCCGACCGGAATCAAACCCAGGACCCTTCGGTCCACAGGCCGACGCTCTATCTACTGAGTCAAACCGGCTAGGGCCCATTGTTTATTTTGATGCTCTAGCTTTGGATCAATTCTGTGAATTACACAAAAGACTTTCAATAAATGCATTCTGCTAAATTTAGAAACCAAGAACCTGAACAATAAATGTATCCCTGAAAAAGTTCTTGTAACAAAAAATCTGGACTTACACAGAAACTGGTATTGGAGGTAATTTGCACAGAACCTGGGGAAATGGAAGGAATTTAGGTATGGAAATCTGATCTCATTGGGATGAAGCCTGTGAAAATTCATTAGTACTCAGGGATAGTAATCTGGCATAACAACTGATTATCGCCTATGGTCATCAGAAACGAATTGCTCATTGAATGTAAGGCTTAAGGGGCATTGTTCAAAATGTTTTCAAAGTTCCCTCGCTCTATCTCTCAGCCCTGATTTCCTCTGCATTGACTTCATTATTAGAATCCATTCATGTATATTTACAGAGAGCTGTAATCAGCCTCAGTTCTAAAGAGGTTTAAAACTCACACATCTAAAAATACTTCCCCTTTCACCTCTTCTCCCTTCTCTTCTCCTGCCCTCCCCTGTCCTCTCACTCTCTCTCTCTCCAAAGAAATGGATGTATATATAGCATTTATATACATCCCTATCAGAAAGACTGATCATGCTTGGGACCTATGGTTTCTTGGAAATCATCACAATGTCCATAGATACAAGATGTTCTGAATGGCAAACCTATATCATATGCTCACTCTTGTGGTAGAAAAGACATGTCCTTCTGATTGGCAGCTCTACCGAATTCATATGGAGTGGGAGAAAAACAGTTTTTCAAATGAAGGGATGTTGGACAGATGAAAAAGTAACAGTTGACCACCACAGAGAAAAAAAGGCAAAATGAAGAAGAGACAGGAAGTGATCTATTAAGCAAAGTACCGTTAGAGAAAGTTCAGGGGAACCACTCAATAGCATAGGAGAGAGAATGAACTTTAAATCAGAGGAGGGGTGCTCTTTTGTAATCGTGACCTAGACTAAGCTGTCTCAAATCCTCAACTAAATTTAATAATGTCTACAACATAAATAAGAATACAAGGGCATAGTGTCCTTGAAAATAAACCATTTTAAAGCACCAAGCACCTTAGCTATTTGCACATTTGCTCATCAACAGTTAATGTGACAGTTACTAATATTACTAACTAGATGTCTGTAATCATTAAACATGAACTCATGATGCCCATTTGGCACACTTATTTAATTATTTTGAGTAATCCCATGTGTCAGAACCTAATAAAATAAAATTTATAGATTAACCATAGTGGTTAGGGGTGCAGATTTGGAAACAGGAAGACGTGAGCTTGAATCCTGACTCGATCACTTGCCCCCTACCTGACCCTGGGCAAGTTACTTAATGTTAACTCATGTATAGTGGTCCACAGTGGGCCTAGAGTACTGTAAATTCTCAATAAGTGTTATCTATTGTTAGCATCATGGTTCTAGAACAGGGGTCCTCAAACTTTTTAAACAGGGGGCCAGTTCACTGTCCCTCAGACCATTGGAGGGCGGGACTATAGTTTAAAAAAAAACTATGAACAAATTCCTATGCACACTGCACATATCTTATTTTGAAGTAAAAAAACAAAACGGGAACAAATACAATATTTGTATTTGCATGTGGCCCGAGGGCCGTAGTTTGAGGACCCCTGTTCTAGAACTTTAAAGCCAGTTCATTTAATACATTTAATACCCTCAACTCCCCATCATTGTGATTCTTCCCTAATCCTAGTTGAAATTAGTGAGGCTTGACTATACATTGTACAGTAGGATGTATAAATATTGAAAACAGAGTCACATAAGTAACCAACCACTGTGCCCTATTTTTTTTTAAGCAAAAATCCTCTAGTTTTTTCTCCCCCAGAAATCCTTCCCAGGCACCCCCTTTGGGACCCATAGCCATACCAGGATCCCTCATTATACTGAACGAATTCAACCATATTTCTGTTGTCCAGTCAAAAGCGTGGTAGATCCCACTTTTAAGAGCATGTTTTCTAAACATCTCTGGTAAATGGAGATCTTGACTTTATGCCCAGGACACCCTGAGAGCTGCTGCTACAGAAAAAAAAAATGAATAGGATAATACATCCCGATTCCTTTTCCCCACCCTGAACAAGAGTTGTTTTAGTTAAACTTGCATTCGCTCTTCTCTGAAGGCTGCCCCCGCCCCCACCATCAGACCATTGTGTTTAATACAGGACTTTTGACTCAGCCATCATTACTCACACTTTACTGATTCTACTTTAAACACTGTTGACTAAAACGACAATTTATCACGACTGTTTTGCCTCGCGGTGGGGGGATAATTTATTCTCCCGTTGAAGGCTTGGATATTTATTAGCGCCGCAGCGAGCTGGTCAGGGGAGATCCACACTCCAGGGGATGAGCTCTAAGTCCAGCTTCGTGGCCTGCTCCACCCGCCTCTGCTGAGACCCACCAACCTTGCTCCTGAGGCAATCCCTGCCTGCGGGCGCCTGGGGTGCAGAGATGGTAACTGGGGAGCCTGGTCTCTTGGATGTTCCCCTTCTCTGGGAAGCTGACCCTCAGCTGTGGGATTGACGCAGCCCTCAAAGCCTCCTCAGGAAAGCCAGGGAGACTCACCCGTGAGAGCAGGATGGAGGACTAACCACAGAGATGCTGCATCTGTAAGAACTCGCTGGGGAGTGGCCACCCTGGAGCATGTGACCTGCAAGAGATCGCTCAGGTAAGGTGGGGCCTGTTGGAGAAGTGGAAAGCCCCAGGCCTCTAACAATGGGAACAATTCCTATGAGGGGCAGGCAGCATCTTTGCAGCGCAATTGCAGTGTTTGGCAAGAGCAAGTTGTTATAAATAGTTCATTGTGGCAGCAAATTAATAGCTGAAAGAAATGGAAAGGAATTGGGGTTTAATGTGTGTCTGTGTCTGCTGTGTGCCTGGCACTGTGCTAGACTTACATGCATCATTTCATCTCATCCTTGCAATAACCCTAAGGGTGAATGTTCATATCCGATGGGCTCTGGGAAGTTGTGTAAATTGCCTCCTTTACTTTCCCATGGCTAATAAGTGGGAGAGCCAGGGAACTACTCAGATCTCTCTACCCAAAGGCCGTGCCCTTCGGATGCTGCATGCCATTTCCCTACTGAAGGAAAGGCACTGGGAGCTCACTCTGAGGACGTCAGTCTGGAGCCTGGAGTTCCCACCACTGTGGCCACTCCCTGACTGAGGGCATTACCTCTAATGGAAATATGTTATCTGGAGGCAGAGCTAAGTGATCCATTAGCAGGAAATTAGTGGACACTTTTTTCTTTTCCAGAATAGAGGGAATGAGACCTGGCACAGTTAAACTCGGGCTTCAAGTTCAGTACACTAGTGGGGGAGAGAGTATGAAGAATGCTGCTGGGGGGAGGTCCCACCGACACATGGGAGTGGAGACACATAGAACTGGAGGAGGAGGAGGAGGAGGAAAGGAAGAAAATGCTGATGGGCTGGAAAGGGGCATCAGGTCATAACTTTTTGTGCCCCTATCACAGCAATGCACTGAGCTGCAAGTGCTGGGAGAGCCATAGTCTTAGAAGTTTCCCAGCATCTGTGGTGGGCCCATGAAGGTCTAGGCCAGCGGTTCTCAACCTGTGGGTCGCCAACCTGTGGGTCGCAACCTCTTTGGGGGTCAAACGACCCTTTCACAGGGATCGCCTAAGACCATCGGAAAACACATATATAATTACATATTGTTTTTGTGATTAATCACTATGCTTTAATTATGTTCAATTTGTAACAATGAAAATACATCCTGCATATCAGATATTTACATGGCGATTCATAACAGTAGCAAAATTACAGTGATGAAGTAGCAACGAAAATAATTTTATGGTTGGGGGTCACCACAACATGAGGAACTGTATTAAGGGTCGCAGCATTAGGAAGGTTGAGAACCACGGGTCTAGGCACTGTGCTGAAGCTAAGGGTCCAAATCCAGATTAGAAGCAGCCCCCATCCCAGAATAGTTTATAATCTCTTCTCCTAAGAAGTTGTCATTCCTAGGATGTCAGGAAAAGTCATGGAAGGGACTTAGGGGGAAAAGGTGGGAAGCACTTTAGGAAACAGGTGGGGGCATTGAAGATGAAGTTCCAGGCCTCCTGGTCCTCTGTGGAGACACCCACAGCAGGGGCACTGCCCACCCACGCCACAGCAGCCTTGTGGTTGGGAGGCTTCTGGCTCAGCCAGTCCTCAGAACCCACTGGCTGGTCTAACCTTCCTCCTTCACTCAGAGCTCCTTGGAGGGGATGAAGGATGGGTCAGGGAAAGGGATTTCACTCCCCTGCTTCTGGCATGTGAGGGACCTGAAATGGCACTAATAAAGGGATGGAACCACACCCCCAGGCCCCCGTTAATCAGCTTCTCCTTCTCCTTTGCTATTCCTGCCCAGTGGCTCCTTCCTATTTACTCCTCAACCAACCCAAAAGCATCCCCACCTGGAGTGTGTAACATGGCCGTAGAGAAATGAGGTGGGGAAAACATGCCTCAGAAAACAAAGTCACTGAGGGATCAACTCAGCGGTGAGAACTTCAGAGGAGGCTTCTGGAGGACTTACAGCGATCGGAAACTGACAGCAGTCTGAAGGCCAAGCAACAGGCAGTGTCCAAGTTCCACCATGATTGCGTCAGCGTGGAAAGAAGTTGCGGTGTGGCCTCACCCAACTTAACCAGCAGTACATCAGGGCCCAGCTCCCAGGCCTCCCCCTCCAGCCAATCACTGACGGTCCCAGCTCATTGTTTTGTTGAGTCCACCATGAAACAAAATTCTTTCCAGAGCCTTGATTAACCTTATTAGAGCTCATAAAACTCCAAGTACTTCAGCCTGTCCAAATGTCTCCATGTTCTTCTAGATATTTGTGGCTGAGGGTATGCTTGCTGTCAGTTTTCAATTAGTAAAGAGATGTGGCAAAAATAAAAAGGAAAGCACGTTATAATCCAAAAGCATCTCTTCTTCATTCCCTGGGCAAGACCGTGATCGAGCGCCCAGATGCCAGGAAGGGGGTGAGGTACAGAGAACACCTCCATCAGGTTCACATTCCGAGTCAACGGCTGGCTTGTGGGATGCATGTCATGCGATTACATAACATAACATACGCCATTTTATTCTTGTCACAAACTGAAAATCTTGCTGATGCGTGGCCATATTTATTAGGATCATGGCTTGTGTGTGGTCATGGGCTGTATGTTATTCTTTAATGGTAAAAGTTGACCCTGGCTGTGTTCTGCGTTCATCGAACGGTTCGGTAGGGTCCGGCAGAGCCTGCGGCCCTTTTGCCAAAGCTCTCCTCACAACCTCTCTCTTCCCCTAATTGTAAAACTCAAGTGTATTTTAACAAAAATCTCACCCATCTGTTTCTGATTCATTTATACTTAACTCATCAAACCTCCTGTTCCACGGGTTCTGCACTGGTGTGCCATGTTGAACCCTCCTTCCCTGCCTCCTTCCTTGAATATCAAGAAGCCTTGTTTACCCAAAAGATGACATGCTCTACTCCCCAGGGTGGAAGAAGTACAGTTGGAAGGGAGGGTGAGAAGAAAGACTTTCCAAATTCTAAACCCCCTGGTGCTTCTGTCCACTGTGAGTTTGGCAAAATATCCCCTCTCGTTCACAGTGCTGACGTGATTGAGCTGTTATTGTTATGGTGTATGAGAGAGTGTGTGTTTGTGAGTGTGTATGTGCATCAACTGGCCATGATTAAACACGGTTTGTGGCATTAATTCAGATTACGGGTGGTCTTCACTTCTCTGTAATCAGACCAACTGGCTGACTTCAAGAGAGTGGGACTGGACTGAATTTCTCCTATGACTTTCACTGTGCTGGGTTTTATCCACCTGTCAACCAGGAGCATAAAAATGAGAAGCAAGAGCTCTTAGAAACAGGAGTAAGAACTCAAGTGCTGGGAGTTCTCTCAGCGTTCTCCCACCCAGGCAGCTTTACCCCAGAGGGGGAGCGGACACACAGATGACCACATGGCAGATCCACTCTCATCATGGACAAGTGAGGGCCACAGTCACTACCACTGCAGCTGTGCTGGATGCTGGCCCCATGTCAATCCACCCAGAATCTCATTCAAATGAGAGCCACAAGAGAGACCTGGGCCACCTAAGGCTGCCCCACAGCCCAGGGAACAGTTGCCATGTCAAGTGGTGAATGCTCTCTCCCACCTGTCCATCAAGTGTCAGAGAGGGACATCGACATCTAAACCCTGTCACACCCAAAACTTGCTTTAAAAAAAAAAGCATGGAAATCTTAGTTATTCATCATTCTGGTACTTCTCAATATTCAGGTGATGGCTTCAATTTATCTATCATTCCTGTTTTCTGTTTAAAAAATTCTTTCCCTATAGACTCATATCATCCCATATCTTCCTAGCTATTAAGTCAGATACCGTACAGAAATTTTAACACAAAGTTATACTGTGGAGTGATGTGGAATATTTGGACTTACATGTTCAAGTTCCTAAGAAAAAAATTCTCAAAATCAAGTGCAACACTAAATAGACACTGGGATTAAATAAGGAAGACAGCTTTATTCTGGAAATACAAAAGACGTGATTGTATGTGAGAGTAACAGTTCTCAGCTATGTAATGCCATACTAGCGTGTCACAATCAGTTGTGAGATGTGTTACAAGTGATCTGTTGCCTATAATAGTTGAAGTACTGACATTTGTGAATGATTCACTTTTAAATAACACTGAGAAATAGCCTTGTGGTTATCCCTATAATTATATCGCTTCAAAGCACCACATTCCCCGAGATGCTTTATTGAATTGGAGAGAAAGGATGTTACCTTAAGGACCCCTGGAATCACACACAGAGACACAGTGGATACACCCCTGGAAATGTGTCCTGCATATATAAACATCATCCATCATGCATGTTGTGGTGGGAAACAGTTGGGAATCACTCCTCTGGAAATCAGGGGTAGAGAGGTTCTGCTTGTAGTATGTTCAGGGCTCCTTTTCTCTGAATCTCTGCCTTCTTCCACCTGTTAGCTTTATCTTAAATCTGACTTCCCCTCTGGGCTATAAGATAGCAGCCAGCAGCAAGAGGTAGGGAGCATCTTTCCTTATTCATATCCCTTGAAAGACGAAGCTGACTTCTGTCCTGTTCTCTTCAGGACAAGAAAGGACTTTCCCTGAAGTCTCCAGCCACCCTCTCCTAGACAAAAATCAGGTCATATTCATTCCCAAAGCATTTCCTGACGAGTGGACTTGACTTCTTTGATTGGCCAGGATTAACTGGGTCTCACTTCTGGAACTGGAAATGGGGTAACCTCTTCCTAAGTCATATGAACAAAACTGGGCTATTATTGTGAAGAAAGGAGAGAATGGAGGCAGGTAGGCAATTTGTGATGTTCACTAGAGTCTCTGGGTATTTTTCATATTAAGTTTTGTGCCAATACCCTTTGTCTGTTTAGATGATACATTGATATAATGAATGAATATAAAATAATTAATTGTGACGCTCCACTCTATTGCCTTTTTGTTTTGTTGTTGTTGTCTTCTATTGCCTTTTTGTATTATGGAGGACCTGAGAGCTTTGTTTGACCTATGGAGACCACATCTGAAAGGTATTGTGGTCCTTTGGATTTCTTCTCCCACTGGGCAGCAGTTACATAATGAAGTAACCACTAGGCCTATAAGCTTGTCTGAACTTAAGCTCCCTTCCTGGAGAAGTAGCCAACTCTACATTCCCATGTCGCAAAGCACTCAAGCCTCTGCGTGCAAACTCCTCACTCCTAGGATTTCAAAGGACAGGCCATTCCTCAGATGGGGAAGGCAACTGGGCGGGGCACAGGCACATGGCTCACATTTTCCGGCTCACGCTATTTTTTTCCATTGACTCAAGCAGCAGCCGCAGCTGCTCTTTGGAGAGCCATGTTTGCTTGCGATGACACAGACTGTTTCTGAACTCCGACATGGTCATCTTCAGATGGGCCAGTGTGATATAACCTCTTTGGAATCAGACTAAGTTGCTCTGACTGCCCTTGTGATTCTAAAATAGGACCTAGGGGTTGAAGAACCATTCATTCATGAACATATAGACGTAGAAATTTCCTCCAAGCAAAAAAAAAAAAAAAGGAATCAAGATGGTTATAGCTGATCCTTTGGCATTGGCTGGTTCAGAGTTGCCCTTACTCAGCTAATTCATTCATTATGTTCATACCCTGAAAGGTTCCAGAACCTCCTACCCCACCCTCAGCCACTTCCAAGGACCCCTCTACAGATTCAACTTTGTTCTTTGAAACCTTCCTGCCTTGCTCAGAGCCCTATCCCAATTGCCCTAATCTACTACCTCAGTTCATTTCAACCCTCTACTCTGCCAAAAATTAGTAGTTTAGTGTTACTATTCCTGGATTCTTGACTTTCATATTTGTAAGTCCTAGTTTTAGCTCTGCTATATCAATATGAAATACTGTTCAGAGTGCATTGTTTTGTATAATTAAAAATACCACTCAGAATGGGTAAGATGTGGCCTCCGTCAATCACAAACTATGTGAACACCAGCACAAGTTTTTTTTACCTCTCACCCTGTAGTTGATGTGTATTTATTAAGGGCCAACTCTGTGACAGCACTGTGCTAGGCTCTATGACAGTTCCTGCACCTATGAAAAATGAGCTGTTAATAAAACACATCTCATAGGGTTGTTGTAAGAATTAAATGAGATAATATACGTCAAGTGCTCAGCACAATGCCAGATGCATAGGAAACTTTTAGAGACGATGGCTAGTGTAGTTATTATTGAGAAAGCATCTGGTCTACCCACCTACCTCTACAGTACTATCCTTCTGAGGCATTCAGGAGTTCTTGAATCTCTTCTGTATTCATTCCAATTTGTCATGCTTCCTGGATATCCTACAGCTATAGATTGGGCAGCTATTTCAAATGGGTCTGCTGGTGATGTCAACCCAACTGAGTCCCCACACAAGTGTTCAGTGTGGGCCCGTGTGCCAGGGCCTGCTCCTAATGGGGGATGGTCGCAAGGCACAGGGTTCAGTCATCCCAGGCTCAAATCCCAAGTACTGTGTCCCTGGTCTTCCCTGAAGTGTGAGTGTGCCGTGCCCGTGTAAGAGATGCACATGTCTTCAGCCATAAATGCTACATGGCTGTTATAAACCGTGAGGCCTGGTAACACCCGCAGCAGCTTATCAGGTTTCAAATGTGCCACATTCTTCCAGATTTCCAGATGTTCTTTTCTTTCTCTCTCCCTCTGCCACCCATTCTATCCCTAGCCCCATTCTAAAGTGCCCCAGATTGCTTACTGCAATCTAGCAATTTCAAATTAAGTTGAAAAAGAAACTTCAGGAGAGGGAAAACCAGCTGGAAGTTTATATTTAAGGAGAAACAGGAGTGGAAATGTACCACTTGCCTCATTGTGCCGTGTGGTTCTCATGGACCACTCATTGCATCCAGGCAGGCCAGATGAACGTGGTGCAGCGCCCTCCAACTTAGAGAAAGGAAATGGATGAGAGGGGTTGGGTTACTATCGTCACGAATGTACAACCTATTTGAGCTCCTTGAAGGAAAAGTGTACATTTGTCAGTATACAAGATCCATTCTCTAAACAACAAACATTAAAGGAACCTGCTTACCACCTATGATCTCTTGTCTGCAAGGAGAAATCTCTTCTCCTGGGACAAAATCTTGGCAAAAACAGCTCTGGTTGAAATGCTACTATCAAGAAAGAGAACTTGGGCCCTGGCCAGGTGGCTCAGTTGGTGTGATTAGAGCATCATCCCTCGGATACACCAAGTTTGCGGGTTTGATCTCAGGTCAGGTCAGGGCACATACAAGAATCAACCATGAATAAGTGGAACAACAAATTGATGTTTCTCTCTCTCTCTCTGTCTCTCTCTCTCTCTCTCTCTCTCTCTCTCTCTCAAATCAATATTTAAATAAGAAAGAAAGAGAAGTTAGGTAGGTTGTTCTGCCTTTACTTATCCTTTTCTCTGTAAAGTGGAAATAACAGCACAGTACGACCTCTCTGCTCTAAAGAACTCCGAGGGCCTCCCGATAGCATCCTCTTCACTAGTCCGTCATGGTGTTTCAGAGCCTTTGTTTGTGCTTCTTAGGGAAATTCTTAAAAAGATGTCTGGGTTAAGTCAGCATAACCCTTCCTTGGAAGGAATATCATAGAGAAGTGACCCCACTGAGAAGCTATTTTTCCTATTAAATGATTGCTACTCATTGGCAGAGGGCCAGTGAGTGATAAAATCACACACAGGGCAGGGAGCCTTGGTGAGGACAGGAAGTCAGGAGCCCAAGCACCTGTGCCTGGAGGGCTGCTCTGACTCAGGGCACATGCCTAGATTGTGGTTAGATCCCAGTCTGGGTGCATATGAAAGACAACCAATCAATGTTTCTCTCTCTCTCTCTCTCTCTCTCTCTCTCTCTCTCTCTCTCTCTCTCATCAATAAAAAACGTATCCTCAGATGAGGATTAAAAAAACACACACACTGAATTTCCCAAGACACTGGAGAGACATACTCACAACTTTCAGACATACAAATCATTCTGGGGATGGAGTTTCCAAGAAAGCAAAACAATCTAGGATCCTCTGTTTCTGAAGCAAATCTAAGTGATGACACAGAAGGAGGATCAGGGCCTGTGCGTCTGCCATGGTAGAGGGTGATGTTCCCACTTCTGGTCCCAGTGTTTTCAGGTGCAGTGGCAGCTCTGAGCTTGGTCATTTCCTCTCCACAAGCAAGGGGCTCTTCAGAGGCACTTTCGGCCTCTGGCAACATGGATTTCATGACCACAAAGTAAAAATGAAATAACGCACATACCAAAACATAAACACATTGTAAAATGCATTCAGCCTCAGATGCTAAACCCAGCAGCCCTGTGTGGTTTAGCAGAGGGGAAGCCAGACTCCCCTCTTGGGGGTGGGGGGGGGGTGTGGAGGGGAGAAAGGCCTCCAAACTGACAGCTGCTATCATTCCAAAACAAGTCATTGTTTATAAATGAATTTTTTGTGATAAATTATTGAATTGCATGAAAACTCTCTGATTGCCTGCTGCTGCCAGATTTGGTTTTGGTCTCAAAAGCCAGCGTGGAATGTACTACAGAGAGATAGAGAGCAGAATTAAAAATCGCTGGCCTTTTCTCCCAAGATTCTCTTCCAAATTCTCAGTCTCCCACTAAACTATAATTCTCGTTCTGGCATTGGACACCCAGAAGTCTCTTTGGAACATTGATAACATATATGGCTTTAGATCAGAGACAGGTCGAGCTATTCTGAAAAAAATAGAGGTAGGAATCGCAGCTCGTGATTCACTTTATGATAATTAGTACCTAGAAATCCAAAAGCAAAGAGGAACATAACTTTTCATGAGCATTCGCCATGTGCCAGGCTTTGTGCTGCTTGCTTTGCATCGTTATCTCACTTAATCCTCACAACAGACACGAGTGGTCATTCTTACATCCATTTTACAGGTGGAAAAACTGATGTGTGCAGAAGTTACGTGGTTTACCTAAGCGCACACAGCAGCACAATGAGAACATCTTGTCTGGCACCAGGCATCTGGCTCCAAAACCCAGGCTCTTTCCCCAATAGACACTGGTTCCCACCACAGTTGAATAAATAACTACCTTTGGTACTAGTACCAAAAAAAAAAGCACTGTGCGCTTTTCCAAGCTCTCACATTGATCCCTTGTATATTACCTGTCAAGGAGGCCTTTGGAAAAAGTAAAATTGATGATGAAAAAGACTACTGTCTTCCTTGATTTGTCTTTTCCCCTCAAAATTAGATGTTCCTTATTTTTGTGCCTATACTATATTCCTGGGAAAATCCAGTTGATTCCTGTGGAATTGGGAGGAATAAGAAACCACAGCATGGGCTTCTGATCCCAATTTCACTCCTCATTCACCAGGCACATCTCTAAACTCAGCCCCTCCCTTATATAGGAATGATAAGACTTCATCTGCCTGTCTCATAGGTGGTTATAATGCTCAAATGACACAGTGTCAGGGAAAGCATATGGTAACTCATAAAGCTCTGACCTGTGTAAGTAATTATTATGCTCCAGACTCTCTCTGATAGTTCAATAAAAAAAGAGGAAGATATTAGAATAACAGTCCAGTGTTAGCCAGTGGTCTGCTAATAAGTGGGATCTCTGGGGAAAAAAGGAATTGATTTTTAGTGTTTGCTGATTTCTGTAATGTAAATTCTCCCAACAAAACCAATTTCAAACTACCAGCATGGTATCACTGAGCATAAACATGGAAAGAGGTGCTCTCGGGAGTTAATACATGCTAGCTCTACCATACCACTAGTTCTGACTGAATTTCAAAATAGCATCTATACATATAAAAGCCTTAGCGACCAAATGACCAAACAACTGGTGGACCGGTCGCTATGATGCTCACTGACCACCAGGGGGCAGATGCTCAATGCAGGAACTGCCCCCTGGTGGTCAGTATGCTCCCATAGCGGGAGCGCCACTCAGCTGACCGAGGGGCACCAGACACCGGGGTCAGGGCTGGCGAGCACAGGTGTGAAGGGACCAGGATGAGCGGGAACGGCGTGGCACCCAGCCGGGGCTCAGGCTCCTCCCCGGCTGCTTGCTGCTTCGTGCACTACTACATCCCTTGGGGGATGTTGGACTGCGGGGATCGGGCCAAACCGGCAGTCCAACATCCCCCGAGGGGTCCCGGATTACGAGAGAACGCAGGCCAGGATAAGGGACCCCACCGGTGCATGAATCCGTGCACCAGGCCTCTAGTCTTTAATAAAAACACCTATCACACCTGGAGTCATACTGTAAAAAGCTCAACATATAGCCTCCCTCCCCCAAAGTGTCTGGATGGATGGTATTAGAAAGGAAAATACTTTACCCCAATGAGAGCACAATCGTGCCTTCATGCTGGGACAGAAAGCCCAGGCCCCATCACCCCATCCAACAGATCTGGCTATTTGCTACTTTGACCTTCTGAAAAGTGAAAGTCTGACTGATATGAGATTTGCATCTTGCCTGGGGGGAAATGTCTGCACTCCAGGGAAATGTTATTGCTGTACGCAGACACTGGGTGCCAAGAACAAGAACTCATTCCACCCACTCTTTCCTTGTTCACAGTATAGCAGTAAGCCTTAGATTTGGCTACAGGCACACACAGTGGCTTACTACAAGATCATTTATCTCCCATGGAAAAGACGGGAAATATGTCAACCACAACTGAGGTACATCAAAGTCCTAGGCTTCTTCTAGTTCCCCTCTCCACTGTCCTCATGGTCCCAAATGTTGGCTGGAGCTCCGGCCATGACATATCAGTTCCAATCAGCAGGATTGAGAGAAGAAAAAAGGAAGTTACACTTTTTCATCTTTAATGTGAGTTTCCACGCAATACTTTGCTTATATCTTATTGGCTAGAAACTAATCATATGATAATACCTAACTATAAAAGAGCTTTGAAAATATACCCCTTTATCTTGGAGGCAATATGCCTCGCTAAGTATCAGTTTCTTTTATTAAGAAGGAAGAAAAAATAAATGTTGGGATAGGCAATTAGTAGTATCTGGCACCTGTTCACTTGTATCTGTACACTAACTCCTCAGAGCATAGAGAGAGGGAAGGAAATGGATGTTTTTCTATCTATAGCTCAGCAGTTTTCATCTCCTGTGGGTAAGATGAGAAGTTAGCAGTCTACAGGTAATTTAAATTGCATATCTAATGAGGGCCAAATAAATAGGAACTATATCTATTTCTGGGATGTGTGTGCAAAATCTTTCATAATAATCTGATGATGATTATTTGGAAGTTAGCCACAACCATATATAGTCATTACTAATATCATGTTAGAAATAGATGGAAGTTCTTGTCTCTCTAGATGCATTTGTCTAAATGCATCTGTATCAATTACCTCCTTTGATAAAAGTGAGATATGAGTCTGGCTCTAACTGATGCTAGAAAAAATTGGGGAAAGCCTCCTCCTTTCTAATACCATCCATCCAGACTCTTTGTGGCATGGAAGTTGGAGATATGTTTATTATATGAGTCCCATTTTGTTTGGGCTCGCATATGTCCGTCTGTAGCGTATGCCTACCTCCTTCACCTCTTGTTCCTATTGGAGCTAGTAACTAGTCAGGCATCAGGAAAATGGCCAACTCCTCTAAGAAAGGAGTCTCATGCAGCCAAACTAGGCTCTACATCTATAGTCTTTCCAAAATGGCATGGGAGTAGAACCAGAAAAACACATTAATCTACAGAGAAGCTTGCCAGCGACCAATGCAAAAGCCACATCAACATGTAAAAGCACACAGGAGAACACGGACAGCCATCTGTTGAGGCTACAAGTATTTGTAGATTGTCAAGTCACATCCAGAGATGAGATGTATCCTGGAACCACCAGCCCATTCCTATCCCATTTTAGACCAGAAGAAAAACAAGTGCTATTGGACATTACCTTGAAATCTCTAATTTGCAATTTTACTCTAATTCTATTTAATGTACCATTCCATGACCAGTCAGATATACCAACTCTTTCCACCTGCATTCATCCCTAAAGAGTTAAAATCTTTGGCTTTCTAGATTTTAACTGTCTTTTAACATACAGATTATCCCATAGGTGAACCCAGGCATGCAATTGGTGAAGCCATTCTTTCATTTATTCATTCACTTAGCGCAGTGGTTCTCAACCTTCTGACCCTTTAAATACAGTTCCTCATGTTGTGACCCAACCATAAAATTATTTTCGTTGCTACTTCATAACTGTCATGTTGCCACTGTTATGAATCGTCATGTAAATATCTGATAGGCAGGATGGTCTTAGGCGACCCCTGTGAAAGGGTCGTTCAACCACCAAAGGGGTCACGACCCACAGGTTGAGAACCGCTGACTTAGCGAATAATGAGCACCTGCTCTGTGCAGGTATCATGTCAATGGTGGTGATATTCCCAGGGAGCAAGATATTCCCAGGCTGCCCTCATGGATGTTGCTGGCTTAGGGGAGAAGACTGTCATTGAACAAAGGGGCAAAGGGACCTGAGGAGGCTAGGGAGAGAGGGAGGGGCTCAATCAAGCAGGAGTTGGCGCCATCTCAGACGTTTGGGGCTTTATCCTGAAGACAATGAGAAGTTATATCAAGTATCAGAAGACACTTCAATAATTAGCTACTATGAATGCTTCAATGAACATAGGGGTATACATATCTTTATAAGTGTTTTCAAATTTGGGGGGTAGCTACCCAAAAGAGAGATTTGGGGTCATATAGTAGGGCTTTTCTTAATTTTTTGAGGAACCTCCACACTATTTTCCATAGTGGCTGTACCAATTTACATTCCAAACAGCAGTGAATGAAGGTTCCTTTTTCTCCACAACCTCTCTAATACTTATTATTTCTTGTCTTGTTGATGACAGCTATTCTAACAGGTGTGTGGTGATATCTCATTGTGGTTTTGATTTGCATCTCCTTAATCGCTAGTGAAGTTGAGCATCTTTTCATATACCTATTGGGCATATGTAGGTCTTCTTGTGAGAAGTGTCTATTCAGGTCCTCTGCCCATTTTTCAATTAGCTTGTTTTGTTGTTGTTGAGTTGTATGAGTTCTTTATATACGATGGAATATTACTCAGCCATAGAAAAGATGAAATACTGCCATTTGCAACAACATGGAGGGACCTTGAGAATATCATGCTAAGTGAAATAAGTCAGATGGAGAAAGTCAAGAACCATATAATTTCACTCATAGGTAGGATATAAAACTGAAAACAACAAATGAACAAACAAACAAAAGCTCATAGACACAGACAACAGCGGTTACCAGGGGGGAAAGGGAGATGAGGGGAAGGTAGTAAAGGGTAAAGTGGGTGAAATTTATGGTGATGGGAAAATATTTGACTTGGGGTAGTAAATGCACAATGCAGCATACAGATGGTGTATTATAGAATTATACACTTGAAACCTCTATAATTTTATTAAATCAACGTCACCGCAATAAATTTAATTTTTAAAATAAATAAAATTTAAAAAAATAAAAAAGATAGATATTTTTTACTCGCACCAAGATCACTTTCTACATCCTGGCAAGGCTATGAGTACTGCAGCGATGTCAGCCTCCAGCAGCGCTTACCTCTTCTCCAGACTAGCATTGGTCACTTTTATGGATGTCGCTCGGGGCTTGCCTGTCTGGGATGACCCTGTCTGCCGAATCCTTCCGGGTGGAGAATCAGAATCTCTTTAATGTTTCTCTTTCAAGTCATTCAGACACATCGCCTCTTAATGCGTTTGAGTTTAAGAAGAAGCTCCCAGCTTTCCCTGAGACGGGCAGTGGCCCCACAGGAGCAGGCTGGATGTGTGTTGGAGGAGTGAGGCATATGTCGCGTGGGTTCTCTAGATGAGTCTGCATAATATGGGGCAGCAGAGAGCTTCCTTCCTGCTCAGCCATGGAACTGAAGCAGGGAAGTGTCCTCTAGCTTTTGATCAATAGATAAAAACCTTAACACCCACAGGAGGGTTTTCCCTTTCATTACACAGAGAGAGCTCCGTTGAACAGGAAACACATACAGCCTAGGTTAGGAATAAAGAGAAAAACGATTGATAATCCCCACCAGTCCATCCCTGGAAAAAAAAAAAAGGCAGTACAAACTACCTGACAAACACTATACTAAAGATGCAGGCTGCCCAAATATAGTATGTTCCTGCTTCAAATTTTCCATGTGGGTTGGCTAAAGCCAGGTCCTGGAATGTTAATTGAGACCTGATCGCACTAATGGACCAGAAATTATAAAATGCCTTATGTTACCAGTCATTTAAACCAGATAGTTAGGCGGCCAGTTATGGTTAGGTTCAAACTGAAGCTTAAATCTATTATATTTATTGCAAGAAACAGTGAACACTCAAGTGCCCTCATTTTAAATCTAAACGACACCAGGGAATCGTATCCACTTCCTGCAACTTTGAACGGTGCAGCCGCTGGACCTGTCCTCGCTCTTTCTCATTTGGGAGTATTTAATGTGACATCTCCTACTATGTCACTCTACCTGGGAGAAAACGGGAAGTTCGGCTGCCAGGCACTGTTTTACATTAGAAGGATTTAGTCTGAGGCTCTCATACCCAGTGGGTAACCCAGCTGCCTGGGTAGTAACCATGTGGCATATCAGTGTCATGGTCACTGTTTTCAGTTTTGTCCTGTTGGTTTCGTGAAAACATTTTTACTTTCCTTCATTATGTCACTTCTTCTTTACTTCCTAGAAATACCCACTTGGATTGTGTGCTATCCAAGGAAGTAAAAACATTAACCAGAGCGACGAAAGGGCCCATGTCCCCTGAGATCAAGGTTTTTTCGTAAAGAAAAATACACAAGAGTAGCCACACCTTACTCTGGCTTCCTAGTAACCCCAGGAAAAAATTCCAGAAATGTGTTTTAATTCTGTAGCCTGAGTGACAAAAAGGTTAAAATGTTTCCCAAAGTCCACTTAAGAATAATTCCGACCTTGGGAAAATGGATTTTTGTTAGCCCCAAAGCCTATTAAGATTAATGGCAAGAGGGGCTCATTACTCTGCCAGGAAAATCTACTCACAAATCTAAAAGGAAGGTTTTCTTCTGTTCATTTCCAAGAGAGGGGACCCAGAGGGCCTGGCCAACACCCACTAAGAGTGGGGCGCACTTCAGGCACATGGCAGGCACCCATGGCGGCGATATTCACTCGGGGTGGTATTGTGTCACTCAAGAAAGATATCGCATAAGGGATTTCTTACAGACTCAGGGCACTCTGTCCTCAATAATGAAACCTTCCACTCCGGCCACACCGCCAGGCTTTTTGGAGCCCAGAATAGCACTCAGAGGCTGCGCCTTATTCAGGATATAAACAGTTCTGTGCCTGTGGACCTTGTTGCCCTCAGCAGACGGGGCTACTGTTTGCTGTTCAAGTGCTTGGTCATTGCAGTGGCCCCCACACACATCCACCTGATTCTGCTGCCTCTACTACTGCTGCTGCTGAACAACTGATGACCCGTGTGCCTTGAACAGAAACTCCCAGGGAGGGCCCTGCTGTGTCATCCACTCCCCACGCAGTACCGGGTACCTCTGCGGGCTGGCTGCCTCGCAGGCTGCTAACAGTCATGGAAGGCTGAATTTTGGCCACATCCTCATCCCCGATCATCTTGGCAGGGCAGAGTACAGAAGCCTGTTGCTAGGAGACAGGAATTCCCAGACTCGGAGATGGCTAAATGAGAACTCTGGCTTTGATTACCAGCTTATGGAATGGACGAGAGGCAAATGGACAGGAGGCTTTCCAAGTTTTTAAGGAATTTGGTTCAACCTAAGAAACCCAAGCCTTGCTGACAGCAGCCTGTAATTACTTAACTTTCAAGGTAAGTCATAGCCCTCCGCCCCCCTCCCCCTTCCTCCCCCTGCTCCAAATCGGCACCAAAACGTAATGGGCTCCAAAGGAGTACAGATCTAAACAAGGGCATGTACACCAATCTCCATCTCAGAGGAGCTGAGAAGGACGTGGGACAAGGGATTTCCTTCCAGGGAGCACAGCCAGGGTCTGCCGGGTTGGCTGACCCAAGAGCTCGGTGCATTGCCGAGGAGACACTGTCCCTGTCGACCAGGTGGTGATATTGGTAGTGAACTGACGACTACGAGTTTTTGTTGTTTTCTCATTATCTACTTCTTCAAATAACAGTTTCCCTTGTGGCAGCCCCCTCGGCGCTCCTGGCTCTGTCTCCTGTTCAATGTGTTTGGACGGCACAGCCCAGGGCCGCCTCCGCTTCCAGCCCCCGCCTCCCTCCTGGTCCCATCCGGTCTCCACCTGCAGACCCACCCGCGGGCCCAGCCCGCACACGGGTTTCCCACCTTCACCCCTGATGCGGACAACCAGGAGCCCCACCTTCGCCAGAGTCACCCCCCAGGGGGAGGCCGCGCCCCTCCGCCCGCCCGGCCT
>NW_005871451.1:180521-190910 GCF_000147115.1 Myotis lucifugus | reverse complement strand
GGGCGCGGGCCCTTCCGAAGGTGCGGGGGCCGCAGCTGAGGGCGCTGAGCATCTTCAAGAAGGCGCCTCCAGCGCGGGCCCTTCTCTCCCAGGACGTGCGGAGGCCTCCCCGGGTGAGGGCCGAGCTCAGGGGCCCGGCCGCCCGGCCTGGGAGAGGAGCCCGGCCCCGGCCCTTGGGGAGCCGCAGGCCCTGGTTCTGCCCCGCAGGCTCTCGGCTCCGTGACTTCCTGCAGAACCACTTCCGGGCAGGAGTGAAGCTCATCAAGAAGAGGGGCGACACCTGACCCCCCTCCGCAGGCTGCGGGCCCGGACTGGGCTGGGCGAGCATCTCTCCGAAAGGCTCACCCTCCAGCACGGCCAGGAGCCTGTGGAGCCCAGAGGCCTTTGGGGGGCCCCTCTGCCTCCCCTGGGGTCTGGCTTTTACCTGAGCCTCCTCCCGAAACTACTAGCCATTCTTTTAACCGCCCTGAAGCCCTCTCCCATGCATTGGGCCAAATGAAACAATAAAGCTTTTTGCAGCAAAACACACACACTCACACACACACACACACAATGTTTCCCTTGCAGTTACCTCCCACCATTTTATATTTAATGTGTTTATTAGAAAGAGGTCCACAGGCTTACCTGCTGCAATAAAAGAGCTAAAAATTCAGTGGTTCAAAGAAAATAGAGTTTATTTCTCTTTCATATAATAGTCTAGAGCAGCACTGTCCAATAGAAATATAATGCAAGTGACATTTGTAATATAAATTCTCTAGGAGCCACAATGGGGGGAGGGGGGCGGGGGAAACAGGTGAGATTAATTTAAAAAGATATTTCATTTAACCTAATATGTCCAAAATATTCTCATTTCAGCATGTAGTCGATATAAAACCTTGCTGAGATGGCTTACATTCTTTGGTTTGTGCTTATTTATAGCCCATCTCAAATGGACAGTGCAGAGCTAGGAGGGCAGGAGGGCAGTCCAGGGCAAGTAGACGGTTTTGCTCTACAAGGTTAGCCAGGAACCCACAGTTCTTCCATTTCATTATTCTACAATCCCCTAGAGAGGAATTTCTCAGCCTCAGCACTGCTGCCATTTGAGACCACATAAATCTTTGCTGTAGCAGACTGACTAGTGCATTATGATATGTGTTCCTATACACAATGATTGTGTTCCCGGCTCCTACCCTCAGTCAGTGATGCCGCGACCCTTGAATACAGTTCCTCATGTTGTGGTGACCCCCAACCATAAAATTATTTTCGTTGCTACTTCATCACTGCTACTTCATAACTGTAATTTTGCTACTGTTATGAATCGTAATGTAAATATCTGATATGCAGGGTGTATTTTCATTGTTCGCGACCCACAGGTTGAGAAGCACCATCTCCCTCCCCACCCCCATACTATGACAATCCAAAATATTACCAAATATTTGGGGAGTAGGAGTACAAATCACCCCTGGCAGTGGTTCTCAAGCTTACTAGGAAGTGTGTATCAGAATGACCTGGGGAGTTCGTTAAAACAGAGATTGCTTGAGCCCCGACTGCCTTAGTAACTCAGTGCTTTCATACAGTTAGTCTTTCTCATTTTATCTAACTTTTCAAGTTTTTCTTGATAGAAATTTTGTTCTGTTACAAACTCTTCCATTATAGATTAAAGCAGAAGTCTCTGTTAACGTTCTTGTTCTGCTAAAAGTGTGAATGAATGTGGCAATGTTAGAAAATATATTTGGAGCAGGGTACTGTCTCCACCCTTAGTCACTCGCTTATAAATCTCACAATCATTCTAGGTTATTAAAAGTCACGTGCTTTCTTCTCCATATAGATTAGCAATGTCTTTATAGAGCTATTTATTATTTTTTTAAACACAGAGAGGTCTGTGCCTCAGTCCCATAGTTTCTCAATCAGTAGGTAGGCATGGGACCCCCAAATAAGCATTTCTAATGAGCTCGCAGGTGACACCAATGCTCTTAGAGAGCCACGCCCTGGGCTGTTATGCTCCTCTGCCTGACTGGCTCACCATCACAGGGCATTCCTACTGTCAGGCAGGGAGGCTGAGAGGAAACAGAGGACAAATAAATACAGTTTAAGGATGTAATGGGGAAGTTGCATGTGTGCCTTTTGCTCCATTCCATTCTTGATAGTTTGGACTCATGGTGCAAGGAAGGCTGGGAAAGGCAGCATCTAGCTGGGTAGCTGTGTGTGTGTGTGTGTGTGTGTGTGTGTGTGTGTGTGTGTGTGTGTGTGTCTTATGTGCACTGAGTTGACTCTGATTCCTAGTGATCCTATACTGGTAAATGAATGATATCCACAATGTTCTGTTCTCAACAGCCCGGCTCATGCCTGTAGACTCATGCCTATGGCTTCTTTGATGGAGTCAATCCATCTCACATTTGGTCGTCCTCTTCTGCTGCCTTCTATTTGCCCCAGCATTATTGTCTTTTCTGGGGAATCCTGCCTTCTCATGTTGTGCCCAAAGTAGGGTAGCTTCAGTTTTGTCCTTCTTGCCTCCAGGGATGTTTCCAGCTTAATTTGCTCTCTGTCTACTCGTTCACCTTTCTGGCAGTCCTGGGTAGCTGTCAAGCTCTCCTCAAGCACCATATTTCAAAAGCATCACTTTTTCCCCTATCAGCCTTCTTCACTACCTTTCACAGCCTTACATAGTAATTAGGAATAGAAGGATATGGAGGATCTTAGAAGGCTACGAGTCTCTAAGACCAAGACCTTCTAATGACAGCTCTTTGCTCTTGGTGATCGATCTTTCCTAATTCTTCCCCTGCTGCCCTTCTGGGTGGCAGCCTTCCCTTGATTTCTTGGCTGAGTTTCCATTTGAATGGATGACTGAGAAGGTGAGCAAAATCTTTAACAATTTTGATGTCTTCACTCTCTCTATCAAAGTTGTGTATTTTGTCTGTAGTCGTGATTTTCATCTTCTTGATGTTCAAATGCAGTCCTGTTTTGACACTTTGTTCTTTCACTTTCATCAGAAATTGTTTCAGACCATTGCTACTCTGCCAGTAAAATGGTGTCTGCAAACCTTAAGTTATAGGTATTTCTTCTACCAACTTTCACTCCTCTTTCCTCTGAGTCCAGCCTACTTTTTTGGAATATGCTCTGGGTACAGATCAAACAAATAGGGGGATAAAATATACCCTTGTCTGACCCCTTTGCCTCTAGGAAACCATTCTGTCTTTCCACATTCTGTCCTGACAGTGGCTCCCTGTCCCCAATACAGGTTATGCATCAGAACTATCAGATGCTGAGGCACAGCCATTTCTTTCAGAGCAACCCATAGCTTTTGATGATCCGTGCATTCAAAGGCTTTATATAGTCTATAGACATAGACTAGCCTTCCCCTGAGCACTCTACTACCTAGCAAATGTTCACAGTTAGATCTTAACTGTCTCTTCCTTTTCTGAATCCAGTTGGAGGCTGCAATTTGGGGCATTTCTCGCTCCATATAACATAGTAACACTGTGCCCAGTCAAAACTCAGTTCTTTTTCTAAAGAGAGGATTGGGAGATCAGGAAATAGGAACCGTTTGCAGGCTCTTCCGTGGGAGGGGATAACATTATGTAGCCATAAGTTACCCGACTGTGAAGAGTTTCATCTAAAAACTGATCTAGAGAGGGGCACATCAGCCACGGATCCTGGATTTGAAGTTCAAAATGAGACTTGGGGTAGCTCCCTTTTTTAAAATCCTCACCCGAGGATATGTTTTTATTGATTTTAGAGAGAGAGGGAGGGAGAGAGAAACATCAATCGGATGGAACCTGCAAGCTAAATATGTACCCTGACTGGAAATCGAACCCGAAACCTTTCGGTATACAGGATGACACTCCAATCAACTGAGTCACCCAGCCAGGGTAGGGGTATCTCCTTTTGAAAAAGAGATGCATTTGGTTTTAAAGGCATAAACTTCTGAAGGTGTATGTATGGGAAGAAAGGAGGAAACGAAAGGAGTAGATTTGCCAATGGATTCTCTCCTCTCCCCTATTCTTAAGAAGACAAAAATCCCCCAGCTTTGTGGTTTGAGAAGCTTTACATCCACCCCCCACCCCGCAACCCACTCCCTGATTGATCTCAGCCAAACAAGGAAACAGATTTCCTTGGTCACAGTGATTTCAGTGATAGACCTTGACCTAAACTGGTCTAACTGGAGGGAAGTTTATAACTATTGTGTGATATTGAGGGCAGGAGAAGCTGTCTTCCTCCCCTGGATATGAATAAGGAAACTATAGCCTGGGAATAGAAGGCAGCCATGTGATACAAGAGAGGCAACCTTGCAGATAAAGCCAAAATATGAAGGAGGGTCACAAAGAAATAGAGGTGAAACCCTGATGATAGTCTGAACCTCTAGATATAACCCAGGCCTGAAGTCCCACTTCTGGAATTCTTACATCAATGAGACAATAAATTTCTTACATTGTTCAGATCAGTTCGGTTTAAGCTCTCTGTGAATTGTGGTTTAATCTGAATGCGTTTCTTCGTTGGCACCTAAAAACACTGAATAAACGCAAGGGCACGTTTACCTCCTAAGCACCTACTGTAAGCCCCTCACCATGAAAGCCCTTAGCACGTATTACCTCATGTAAGTCTCACAGTAACCCTAGAGGTAACTACAAATCAGGAAATGGAGAGTCAAAAAGATTAGCTAACTTTCCCAATGTCACTCTGAGAATAAGTGGCTGAACTGAGAATTGAGCTCGACCAACTCTAAATCCAATGTGTGTGTGTTTTTTACAACTTTGGCCTCATATTTTATTTTTTGAACATGTATATAAATAACAAAGCTTTATATGTTTACTTAAACTCCATGTGGAAAACCATTCTGACTTTTGAAAATCTGATTCAATGATCAAAAACACATGTAGAATATTAGTTAGAAGGTAGTGTACACTGTAGTAGGGTTTTATAGGCATCTTGGGCAGGTCCTTCAGAGTAATTGGGATGTGGAATGTGGAAGTCATTTTTATGGGAAAGTTGGGACATGGCCTCCTGTAGGCAGCCTCAGGCAAAAGAGTGAGTATATCAAGAAAAAAAATCACATTGAACCTGGTGATAAGGTTCATGAGGATGTTAATTAAAAGAAATCTCATATTTCCAGGCCGTATTGGTGATACACTCTCAAGCAATGGCATATGACTGTACATAGCAAACATATAAGGTTTTACCCCAAGATGTCAGTATTCTTTTGAAAATTGTATGTTTGGCTTATAAGCTGTCTGTGGAGTTCCTCTCTTGCTCACCTACCCTCATACAGTGCCTGCTGATGCTTCTCCTCAAGTCCTCTAGCTCAGCCACAAAGAGGAGAAAGATGCCTGTCTTATGTTTTGCTTGAGGATGATAAAATAGGGCTATTTTAACCTACTGTTGAAGCCTTTTATCTGACTGTTACTCAAAATGATTGTGCTCTTGTCAGGATTAGAAATAAGAATTGTTCTCTTTTCTATCCACACTAACACTTTTGTGCTTGAATTTTATCCCTTGGATTAAATACCTGATCTATCCCCTAAGAAAGAAAATAAAAATACGCATGCTTTTACCTTTATTCCATACTTAGGTTCCATTTTCCTCCAGAAAGCTTACATTGACAATGCCCTCAAACCTCCTGAATTTGACGTGAGGAACTTCAGCTTCCCCGGTGTTAGTTCAACGATGTAAGTGGTTTAGAACTCGGCTTGGTCCAGCAGCCCCTCTAGAAGAGACTGCTCTTACCACCTAAACAGGCCCACAATTATGTCTATAAATAAATGCTAAAATGTTAATAAAAGGGGCTTGATGGGATCTTTTAACATCAGGTGCTGAGCTATAAAGTAGATTTAATACGTTTACCATCTCATTTGTGTTCTTAATTTGTCTCTTATGAAGTAAAATGTATTGAAAATGTTTTCTTCCTGCACCAGGCTAGGACATGCTCTGTGTTTAAAAAGTTCCTTATATAATAATGCCATTCCCCGCTCCTGGCCTGTGGCAGGAATTTTTTAAAACTTGGGTGTTCACTAGACCCAGTCCCTCTTCATGGGTATTAGCTGAACCACATGTTCTTCATCATTGGCATATGAGTGGACGTGATGTGTCACTGAATAGAGGCAACTAAGATCCTTCACGTGCTCTTTCTTCATCGGTTGGCCAACCAGATGCAGAGAACCCAGCAGAGAACTCTGAGGCCTGAAGGGACGGAGCCACTAGAAAGAAAGGGCCTGTGTTCCTGAATGACAGGTCTTTATATATTTTGCAGATTAACCCCTTATCAAAGATGTTCTCCCATACAGTGGGCTCCCTTTCCATTTTGTTTGATGTAGTCCCATTTGTTAATTTTTTCCCTTTGGTTCCTTTGCCCAAACCTGGGGACAGTGAAAACAGCACTGAATTTGGAGCAGAAAGGACCTGGTCTCAAGTCTTAGCTCTGCCATTTGAAAACCTGAGCTCTAGTTTACATAACTAAAGAAGCCTTTATTAGAGGGTTGCTAGAAGCGTTAAAATAGGTAACGCATACGAAAGTGCTGTAAATAACATTTCAGACATGAGACCACTCTTGTGGATAGACATCTAGCTTTCAAATAACTACAAAACACATCTATCGCCTTATCTGTTTTAGGGACACGATGATCCCTTGGTTTCCCTTGCTGGCTCCTCTTCCTGTAAGCTGAGCGCTATCTTGGTCTCCTTTTTTCCCTCTACTCTCTATGGGTGATCATATCTGGTCCCATGACTTAAATACTGACAATTTCAAAAGCTCTCACAGAAGATCCAGAACCATTCATCAGCTAGGTATCTCCTATTGTATCCTACGGGTATCTCAAACTAGTTCAAAAAGGAACTCACTGTCTTTCTTCCATTCCTTCCACACCATAAACCATTCTCCCTCTCTCCTTCTCTCCTCCTTCTAATCCTTTATGTTAACTTTGAATCATAATAATATGTCATCATAATATAATAACATTTATTGCGGACTTACTAGCTATTGGGCATTGTGCTAAGTGTTTTATATGCATTTTCTGATCTAAGCATTAAAACAGCCATTGGAGGTTACGATGCAGTGGCAGCCTGAGTTTATAGAGAGGGAAAATGAAGTTTAAAGCAATGTTAAAGTGCCTGCCCACAGGGCCTGGGGCTGTGTTGCTTCAGCATCTAGCTGTTCATCACTGTGCCCTTCATCACCATGCTGTAGAGTCTCATGCTTCCTGTTTACTCCTCCCCCATCCAACTGGTCACCAAAAGCACTTAAGTTGTACCTTAAAAAATAAATATTTCGCAATTCCAGCCAGCCCCCTCCTTTCTGGTCCTACTGCCAATTACGTGGTCTTGATGTTCAGTATCTCTTACTAAGATTTATTTATTTTTACTATGTATCAAGCATCATGTTAAGCACTTTAAAAATATTAGCGAGCAATCCCATGAGATGGATCTTTTATTATCTGGAATTTGCAGATTGCAAAACTGAAGCACAGAACAAATAAGTAACCTGCCCATGACCACATAGCTAAGGAATGACGGGGTTGTGATTTGAACCCAAACAGTCTGGCTCCAGGCTATGGTCCTGGCCATTTCGACATGGTGCCCCTTCGGTATAACCATGGCAGTGTCCTCGGTGACTTCCTTGCCACCAGGTCTCTATTCAGCCTTAAGAAATTCTCCAGAATTTGCTTCACAAAAGTGTAACTCTGAACCTTTTGCTCACTTATAGCCCCCACTGACTTCCTCTGGTTACAGTCCCTACTGCCTTTTGTGATCCAGATGTAAATAGCATCCGGGCCTCCTTCCCCATCGCACACCACACCAGCCACTGGAAAATCATTGTCCTTCCCTGTGCCCTGTGCTTGCATCTGTCGTGCCCTCTATATGAAATGCCCCGCCCCTGAAATAAGTCAACTCATCCTTCAAGACTCAAATGTCACCTCTTCTTAATAAGATTCATCTCTTCCTTTTTAGTAGTCGATCCCATTACATTCTAATAATTTGCAACCCTCTCCTCTGCACGTCTTCCTGGCCTGCATCTCCTCAGAGGGGGCTGCTCCACCGCTAGGCTGACACCTATCTTGTGCATCATTTCCATCCTTTCAGCGATCGCGTGGGCTTGCCGTCCGCATCAGATGGATGACGCTGTGAAGTTTACACGATTTGTCCAGAAGCTCAAAGGAGGATGTTGGAAGAGAAGGCTATGAAATGACAATTTGAGCAGAGCATATATAGTTTCAGAAAAGTAAGAAAAAGATTGAAAGCTTGCATTTCTTCCTCTGGACAAAATCAGGGTAATTTGCAGGTATACGCATCTGAACAAATAATTAGAGCCATCCTTTGTAGAGTTTAATTTTTGTTTAATATTCACTACGTAATCACAGCCTGGGAGTCAGAGCACACACGTGACTCCCACCTTTTTGGAGCTTATATTTCTTGGGAGAGTGGGACACCTGTATGGAATTCATGCTCACGAATATCCCACAAATATTAACGGATGTCTTTTCATGGTTGGTTATCTCCTCTGGTTTGTACTTGTCCTTTTTCATCGTTGTTTTTTACTTTTTGTTTTATCTCTAGTTTTCCAATAACAATAAGAGTCACCATTTATTGAGCATTTACTATGAACCTGGCTCTGGTCTATTGTTTCTAGCATCAGTTTGTTGACTTCTCTTTTGTGAGCATCAGAGTGAAATAAAATTACTGGATCTGAAGTTTGACTGACAGTAAACATCTTTGAACATATGTTCTTACATACCAGTGCTCTTCCCGTGTCAGCTAGACCTCCAAACATGTGGTTGCAGTATCAAGAGGACAAATAGGCCTGCCTTTGAACCACAATACTGGGTCACCATACACATTTCCACCAGCAAAGTGCAAGGTGTCTATTTGCCTGCTCTTTGCCACCAATCGGTGTTGGCAAACTTTTTTATTTTTGTTAATCTGATGAGTACTGATGAGTACTTGCATATCTATGACTCTAGAGAATTGTGCATCTTTTTATATGTGTTTGGACATTTTCAGTTCCTACTTTGTGAATCCATTTATAAATGTTTCCCATTTACCACAGGATTTTATTTTTCTTACCAACTTGATGTTCTTTATACTTAGAGCTTATAATCTCCCCCTTCCTGGGGGCAGAGAGGACATTGGACATCATGAAATGTGCATCAATAGGGCAATGATCAAATAAGTTATGACACTACTATGCCATAGGTATTGTACTTTAAAAGAATGGCCTACATCTGTTTTTAGTGACCTGGACAGATCCCTGGGACCTAATGTAAATGAAAAGATGCAAGTTGCAGGTGATTTATTTAGTATGATTCTTTTTTGTTTGCATAAATTAGATAAGCCCTACTATGTGCATTTATGTATGTGTATATAGATGTATATACTGTACATATCTATATGTGTTTGCATATGTGCACATTTTATTTACTACATACTAATTATTTTACAAATGTATTTACACAATTATTATAATAGACATATATGTTTTATGGCTAGGTTTGTAAGAACACAGAGAAAGTTGCGAAAGGGTACACACCAATCTAACATCTTCAGGAGAGTGGGATTCGAAGGGAGGTGAAGTAGACACTTTTGTCCTTATAACTCTTCAACTATATGAGGACTTGCTTCAAGGATCGTGTATTAAAAGATATTTTTCAAAAATCTAATAAAACAGTGAATTATAGAACACTGACAATCTTTACCCAAACCCCCTTATGTAAAATATACAGTCCCAGATATATTTTTGAGTGCCAGAAACTAGAACATTTAGGTCATTTTACCTAACCTTTGAAAAATAGTTCAGTTCCCTCACATAACAGTTTAAAGGACCCTGTAGTCGTCGTCGTCTCCTTCTCCTTCTCCTTCTCCTTCTCCTCCTTCTCCTCCTTCTCCTTCTTCTTCTTCTTCTCCTTCTTCTTCTTCTCCTTCTTCTCCTTCTCCTTCTTCTTCTTCTTCTTGGTTATCTATAGCATGTATGTAAACCAAATTCCTCTCCTCCACCCAAGTCAAGTCTAATAATATATTTATAAACTAGAAAATCTCAGAATGTCAGTAAGCCCAAGGACAATGAAGGATGAAATCTTCAACGTGTGTGTCTTGTCATTGCCAAGCTGACCTCTTCCCCCAGCAGATGGGTGTAGGGTGCTCTCCAGAGCCACAAGGAAGTTTCCCAGATGAAACTGTGCCTCGATTGGCCAACTTCCCACTGATTACAAAAGTTCTGCCAAGAAAGCTTTTCATTCCTTTTGTTTAGCCTTTCTTTTCGCTTCTGAGAGAGAGAGAGAGAGAGAGAGAGAGAGAGAGAGAGAGAGAGAAGAGAGGAGAAGAAGAACAGGAGGATGAGGAGAAGAACAGAGAGAGGGGAGGAGGGAGGAAGTAGGAGGAGGAGAGGAAGCAGGAAGGATGAAGATGAATAAGAAGAAGGAAGAAGGA
>NW_005871451.1:169432-180421 GCF_000147115.1 Myotis lucifugus | reverse complement strand
GATTCTTCATTCCATATCTTGGCTTAGGGGCCCCGTCCCCTCACCGGCCATTCCCCGGTTGACACTCCACCACGTTAGTTCTATTTTTTTCGTGAATCCAAATTTTTTAGCATGCAAGGATTTTTTTTTTTTTTTTCTCTCCCTTTGTATTCTCTTCTTCCACAACTGTTAGGATTTCCCGCACCACGTCTTTTAGTAAGGAGGGAAGGAAGGAAGGCTGATAGAAAGAGCGAAAGAAAGAAAGAAAGAAAGAAAGAAAGAAAGAAAGAAAGAGAAAGAAAGAGAGAGAGAGAGAGAAAGAGAGAGAGAAAGAAAGAGAGAGAGAAAGAGAGAGAGAAAGAAAGAGAGAGAGAAAGAAAGAGAGAGAGAAAGAAAGAAAGAAAAAAGAAAGAAAGAAAGAAAGATTAATTCTCCTAGGAGAGGCAACATACCAAGACTGGTGTGCAATTTGCACCTCACTGGCAATGGGTTTATCTGTTTCTTTTCCAGAATAGGATTAAATAAGAAGACAAGACCTGGGTTGCTCTTACAATGGGGAAGGGTAAAGATAGCACTGGAGGAAGAAATTAGAAGCCAGGGCCAGGGGCATAAAAACTTTGCCTAAATCACTCTTTTGCCTGAGGTTAAACAACTCTCTTTGGCACTAGCCTTTTATGGTGGGAGGGAAAAGTAAGATCCATAAGAACAGAGGGACTCACGGGATTCAAACAAACTAATAGCTAATAGTTTTGGGTCCTGAATGGGTGACTCTAGAAATCACCAAAGACCATCTTGCCTTTCAATGCTGATTTTTTATCCACCATCATTTAACACCATCTTACATGCTTCATGGAAAGTAATAAGGTATGCAAAAATAAGTAAATATAATCCAGGCTCAGCCAAGTTATTTAATATATATCAGTGACCATTCGTTCCAACAGTAACATGAACATAATAACCCTTACCTCTCAGAACTTTGAGGAAGACTAAATGAGATAATGCATGCCTGGCACGATGCCTGGCCCTTGGTAGAAGTTAGTGCCATGCTCATTGACCAGGGGAGGTCCAGGCAGTCCAAGGGAAGGTCAAGGTTCAGAACAACTGCCTCTTTCTCACTTAAAACCAAAGTATTTTTGGATGGGCAATCCATGTTAATTTGCGTAATCTCTTGCCTATTCTGTGCTTATTCTGGGGATAAATAAATGACTTCAGCCATCAGCACTGTCACTCCATCTTTCCCATGAGTGCCAGGAACATGTATCCAAGAAAGAAAGAACAAAAGAAAGAATGAAGAAAAGAAGAGAGGAGAGGATACGATTTTGTTGAACAAGCTACTACACAAGCTTATTCTTCTCCTAATAACTTGACAGGCATTTACATAAGACATCATAAAGAGGAGCAAGGACCCTGGCAACATGCCAGCAATATCAAGGCTCCAGCACCTTAAAACCAGTCCTCTCTCCCTTCCTCTTGTTGCTTTTTGCCTACAGGCATTTGGCTGGCATTAAGCCAAGAAAATCCTATTTGCTTTCTGTTTAGATCAGTGGTTCTCAACCTGTGGGTCGCGACCCCTATGGCGGTCGAACGACCCTTTCACAGGGGTCGCCTAAGACCATCCTGCATATCAGATATTTACATGACGATTCATAACAGTAGCAAAATTACAGTTTTGAAGTAGCAACGAAAATAATTTTATGGTTGGGTCACAACATGAGGAACTGTATTTAAAGGGCCAGAAGGTTGAGAACCACTGGTTTAGATGGTCCCTTTGCTCTTCCACATGGAGCATCACAAGACCTGTATGTTGTGTAGAAAATATGATTCCACACCCAGCTGGGGTCATTCTTCAAGATCCTCCATCCAGGCATGAGTCAGACTGAAAATGAGTAACTCAGCCTGCTGGGCAAAAATAAAAAAAATAAAAAAAAATACTTACAAACCAAAAGGGGAAAGTGCCATGAACTCCTAAATAAATCTGCCAAAAATTAACTTGTAAAATCTTTTTTCATCAAGTAAGGAACTGGTGAAAAGGACAAAATATTTTAAAAGTTTAAACTAATTGTTTCTGTGCTTATTTTGCTTGTCATGTATTATCTAGATGTCATCCTTCCTTGTTCTTTCTCTCGTGCTCTTTCATGCATCAGAGGTCTCATTTCCAACAATATAAACACATTCTGAAACACACACACACACACACACACACACACACACACACACACCTCTTTTTTATTCTCTCATCTTCCTTTAGATATCACCATATATCTGTTTCCTTTTGTAACAAAAATTCTGGGGAAGTTGTCTGCTTCCCCATTTCCAACTAATATTTTGTCCACTATGGTTTCAACCTTCATTTCCCAAAACCTCCTTTGTCAACATCGCAAATGATCTTCTTGTAAAGGACACTTTTGTGTCTCAACAGCTTTGATACAGTTGATCACTCTCCCATCTCGCCTTCATCCCAGGGCCACCCTCACCTTGTTTTCTGTTCACTTCACAGCAACCCCTTCTGCTAGCTTAGCTGGCTCCTCCTCTAACTGATCTTTCCTTCCTTCCTTTTTCTTTCCTTTCCTTTCTTTCTGTTGTTCCTTCTTTATTTGATACATGTGTATGGCACCTATGGAATGAGTTAGAGTGACAGTGCTTATGGTTGAAGTAATCTAGTTATCCCCAGAATAAAATTAGGATTCCCTGGACTCTTTGCTTCTCCATCTACACTCTCTTTAGAGGGTTCTTCATTCGATAGCTTTAAAAACATTAACGGCTTCCAAATTCATAGATCTCTCTTCAAAGCCCTAGTCTCGTATGTACCACTACCTTCTTGTGTGTTGCATTTCATAGCTATTTCAATGGCACCAAGGCCAAAATGGTACCTTTGATTCTCTCTAACCCCCGTCCACTAACCCCTCACCCCCACCCAAACCCTTTCAACCCACAGTTTTCCATTTGAGTAAATGGCACCAACAGAAACTTGGGAATCATTCTTGACCCTGTCCTTACAGTCTGCGAGCACACGCACATACACCCACACTCACGCACACACAATGTTAACCTATTAGCACATCTTGAAAGCCGCTTCTCCAAAATAAAGCTGTAATTCCCACTTTTTTTCACCAATGTGGAAAATATTTCTTTTTTAACCTTCCAAAGGGAAAAAACAGTACCAAGTAGTCGGAATTTACAATAAGACTAATTTTATGTAAGAAAGAATTTATAGCAATTGTAAATTTTCAACAATAGATTTTCCTGCTTCAAAAAGTTTCATACCCCTTACTTGGCATATCTTTCAATATTCAAAATGAGCATGCTTTTTAATTTTTTTTATCCTCACCCAAGGATATTTTTCCATTGATTTTCTTAGAAAGAGTGGAAGAGATAGGGAAAGACAGAGAGAAATATCAATGTGAGAGAAACACATCAATTGGTTGCCTCCTGCATGAGCCCTGGCCAGGACCTGGGCCAGGGAGGAGCGTGCAACCAAGGTGCATGCTCTTGACTGGAATGGAACCCGGGATCCTTTAGTCTGCAGGCCGAAACTCTATCCACTGAGCTAAACCGGCTAGGGCAAAATGAGCATGCTTTTGACAAAGGATTTCTACTTCAAGAAATTCATCCTCAAGCTAAAATACATTTTTTTATTTATCACTATTATTATTATTTCCTTTTTATTGAATTTATTGGGGTGACACTGGTTAATAAGATTATAGAGGTTTCAAGTGCACAGAAATTTTGGAGCTACTTCCATGATGTGTTCATTTATATGACAGATTTTTCCTCACCACCAGTAACACAGAAGGTAACACTTTCAATTGTTTCAGATATATTGATGCTAGATAGATGATAGATAGATAGATAGATAGATAGATCATCATTAAAGAAGCATTATGATATATAATAGAGTATATCAATTTTCACGCAAAATAGAAACTTAAAATATTTTCTTTGCACACTGAAAGGAAGATTTGTACACATTTGAGAAGTTTTGTACATATTTGTTTCAAAGTTTATATATTTCCAACAGCAATAATTTAAAATAAACCATAATTAAGACAGTTCAAAAAGAGAAGCAGAAGGCTTTTTTTTAAGCATCTTATCAGAGTAGGATTTTGCTACAAATAGTCAAACTCCAGAGGCTGCATTTTTTAAATTCTCTGCTACACTGCGTGCCATTCTGGTCACTCTAACGATGACCCTTTGCCAACGACAAAACTCTCAGCTCCAGCCTCTTTCTTGAGCCCCAGGTCCATATTCCTAACTGCCTACAAGGCATTTGTACTCAAACGTTTGACAGATCACCTCAAATACAACTGCTAATCAATCATTCTTGCCTCAAATGCTTCCATAGCCCTTTACATAGACCACCATTCTAGTCCTTATCATACTATAATTTAATGATCTACCTATGTTTCCATCTCACCTTCCAGAATGTGAGTTCACAGGATAGAGACCTTGTGGAAAATCTATGTGTTCTTACTTTTAGCACATGACAAGTACTTGATTAATGTGTATTGAGCAAATATCTGACTTAGTACCTACATGTGTGACTCAGGTTAATAAGAATGTAGCACTCGCACGCAGACAGGCTGGCTGATCGGGTGGGAGGGGGGGAATAAAAGGTCAGAGCATAGAACAGTCATCATTACAGGTCCCTAACCTATCTTTTCCACATCATATGAAGTTGAAATCATATGACGCTCTAAATTGTCACCGCTGCCTTCCTCACTTTTATGTCAGTTCTCTCGGCAATGGGTTTTGCCAGAGTGTGGGAGAATTTCACGTTCAAAGCCTCAGAGAAACCTGATACTTCTTCCTTTCCAATGGGTCAAATGTCAAACAGTGAACAGAGGTGGCTCAGATGAGTAAAAACTGCACCCAGATATTGTGGCCCCATGGAGTCTCACTCAAGTCAAAATTGTCTTAGCATGTTGAGACAACCAAAGATGTCATCTCCCAAAGCTGTAAAATTCAACTCCCCCAGAGCTCTAAGACTTTGTTTGCAAGGCTGCACAGAAGAAGGGTTCACCCTGGTTTAAACACACACACACACACACACACACACACACACACACACACACACACAAAACAGGCACTATTTTAATGTAACAGAATCTCCAATATCTAGAAGGGCATGTAGGTTCAGGAATATGGGGTTATAAAAAATGCTGTAAGTAGGGTGGGAGATCAATAATAATTACACAGAGACAACAGCATAAATGGGGACTGTCCCAGGCACTCCAGGACTTGAGGTTATCCAAGCTGTAGAGAAAGGATGGAGGGATTTAGGACTGAGTCTACATTTCTGTCCTCTTGCAGCCCCACGCTGATGAAAAAATGCAGGAAGTTCTCAGTAGGTTGTACCCTCTAACTCCAAGTTTGTGCTTAGTTCAGACACCTCATTTCGTACCTAATTTGGTTACTTCATCCACCAAGAGCTTGTAACATATGGGGGTCAAGGCATGATAGATCTTGGCCAGTCTATATAAATTCTCTCTATTCAATTATCTACTTTATCTTTCAGCAAGTCCCGGCTGAACACCAAGTACAATTTGGGGGGAAATGGGGACTCTGAGCAGGACAGTTACAAACATGAATAAGATATATACCTCCCTTTAAAGAGTCTGTGTGCTAATATGTGAGATACATGAAACCAAGTAATTACAATCCAATATACTCAAATGCCAAGAGCATATCTTTCCCAAGACAGCATACATGGCTACTTAAAATCTTGAGCTGCTGGCATCACACATTAAACTACAGAACTTCATTTTGTGATGTGACACCCAGGTAAATGTCACTCTTCCTTTTCTCACTTTTCTTACTGAGGTCATTTGTATCTTAGTTCACAACATGCACTTAAGACTTATTAGATTACATGTATTTAAATATCTTCCATAATTCAAGGTTGTTAACTAAAAAAGAACTCTTCTTCCCCTTTCTTCTAGCTTAAAATTACATGGCGTCATGATTCTCCTTTGCCTTTTATTCCATGAGAGGAAAGGTTTGCTTTACGGGAGTACTTATTAAGAAAGTGTGGCCATCTCAGCCAAACTGCAGAATACACCGTGCAGGTCTGAGGAGACTGAAGAATGAACAGTCTGAAATCCCCCTTCACTTCTGTACTGCTGGCCACCTCGGCTGCAGGGGCTGCAGTAATGTTATGAACAAGCAGAAGAAAGCCCTTACTGGTGGGGGGGAATAGACTATGTCAGATGGTAACAAGAGCTGTAGAATAAAACTAAGCAGAGAAGTGGGAAAAGGAGGACTAGGGTGTTGTGGAGGTTTTAATGAGGTAGTTAGAGAACAGTTAACTGAAAAGCTGACATTTAAGCAACAACCTAGTGATGAGAGAGAGTAAAAGCAACAGAACATGAGTCGAAGACATTACGAGGAAGGCTGGTCATGTAGGGCTCTAGAGGGCACTGTAAAGATTGCGCATCCTGCTCTAAATGAGCTGGGAAAACTTTAGAGGAATTTGAGCAGAGACATGATCTGAGTTATAAATTGAAAAAAAAAATTTCTGAACACTGTAAGAGAAAGACAGAATTAAGGAGACCAAAGAGGAGGCTAATGCAGTAGTCTAGGCAGGAGAGGATGAAGGTTTGAATCAGTGTGCAAGTGGTAGAAGTGATGGAAGTAATAAAATGACTGTACATATATAGGGTGTTCCCCCCCCAAAAAAATGTATATACACTTTACCAGCTGACAGCTGCTAAATGAAAATTAAATGTATTTTAATAAACACTGCCTTTAAATTGTTTAAAGTTGTGTATATACATATACATTGGGGGGGGGGCACCCTACCCTGTATTTTGAAGATAAAACCAGGAGAATTTTCATATAGATTGAATATAAGATTTGAGAGGAAGACTAGAGTCGAGAACAATGCCCAGATTTTAACCAGAAAAATTAGAAGTTTGGAAGACTGCAAGATGAACATGTTGGGGAGAAAAGCAGGTCAACAAGCTACACATATAACAAGCAAACATTTCAAGCAGTCCCAAAAAGAAAATAGTCTCAGTTGTTGTTACTCAAAACTATTTTCAATCTCCTAGCCAATGTAAGGAGATTGCAATATATATATGGCTTTGATTTAAATAGAAAGGTATCCCTGTATGTCTAATAGTCCAAGTTTTCTTGGTTAAGTGCTATGGTGATCTGCCTTTGTCTGGTCTCACCTGGAGAGGGGGCCATTGCCCACTTCACCAGGAGGACAAATGGAAATCTTGGCAGGGAGGAGGAGGGGGGATGCCACAGAGGGCTTGTCATTTGAAAGAGCCTCAATGATATTGCATCTGTCTCTTTGGGAACCTGCCTCCACCTCTAGCTGAGAATCACTGGTTTAGAGGATTTACTTTTAGCCAAGAAAAATTTTTATCTTCTATTTTCTACTAATTTACCTATTAGTCTCTCATCAGCCTATTTAACCAGACTATTTTATTTACATAGTATTCTGACATATTAAAGTTGAGAGTTCTAAAAAAGTAAAATTAAAATAAAGTTGAGAGCTCTGGTATTCATACATCTACTCCAAAATAGTAGAAAGCAATCCTATCTGAAATTCAGCTTATTTGCAAAAATGATTTTAAAACTTTATTTTTATCTATCACAAAGTATTATTTTCAAGTTTTCAGATAATTTTTTAGAATTCCTTTCAAATGTTCCCCAAACATCATCTTTGCAAAGGAATTTAGCAATGAGGATATTTTAAACTTCATCAATTCATGCCTTCAGTAGCATACAAACATATTTATTTGTAGATTGTTTTGTAGAAGTACAAAAGAACATTTTGGTATGTTAATATTGCAATTACTTAACATTTGTTAGATATAATTGAATAAATTTATGAATGAAAATTGCAACATGATTATTTTTAACCCTCTCCCTTAGAATCCTAATCACCAATCTTTTAAAAAATCAATATGTCACCTACTAGAGGTCACCAAATTGTATACTTTAAAATGGTGGATTTTATGTTATGTGAATTTTATCTGTTTTAAAATGATTACTTCATTATAAGTCAGATCTTGGAAAATAAGCTTAAGATGCTAGAACAAATCATCCCTCCCTAATAACTGGCTTTTTTGAACAACAGAAGATCCCTTTGAAGTGTCGAGCTCCGCCACATAAGCCTCCTTCACTGTGGTTCTGTAAAATTACAGGCTATTTATTTTGCATTGAACTCTTCCCACAAACTCGTATTTTGGATACAGGGTACTGTAAAACAAGCATTTTTCACTGCTGATGGTAAAGCCACTGTCCTAATCTGTCGTTCAGTTCAAAATCTGATAATAATGGTTACTTTACCTCGGGAGAAATCCTACAGGCAAACATGTCATGAGTCGCCCAGTTTGACTGAGAACAGATCCAAGCCACTGGTCATATAGGGTAAACACTTAAGACATTTAACCCAGCCCACCAGTACTAAATGGAAGGGGATGGTCATCTGGATTATGAATCACCTAATTGACATGTCAGAAAATAAGCATTTTATTGACAGAAGGTGATTGTAGGGGAGAGTCATTTTTCATGGAAATCGCCAGATACCTTTCCTCTCTCTCTTGGTATTCATGCTTCTCCTGTGAAGGGAGGTGGGAGAGGGAAAGGCAGCAGTGAGAAAAGAATCAATTCTCCTCCACAGTTTAGCCCTTGGTATACAATCATTTATTTCTTGCTTTGGCTTTGGCTTCAGCAGCTCTCCAGAAATCTGTCATTGTTCAAGGTTCCTAAACAAATGTCAACTTTTTATGAAAGATCTTTAACTTTCTCTGTGCATCCTGTAGGTAGTTTTAAGGAGGGATTGACAAGGGAAGGTCGCTATCACTCCCTTGACCGTCTCTTTCTTTTTCTCTTTCTCAGTTGTTAGGAGGACAATGGCATTGTAAAATCACACAGCCCACCACACACACACACACACACACACACACACACACACACACAATTTGTTTACAATAATGGGGATGCATTAACTCCAAAATGATCTAATCTGTAAGATACTTGAGTTAGAAACCTGTTACCATCTTTGCATCTCCTCCTAACCCTGCCCTACCCTAATTGTGTATAATATAGCTGCTTGTGCATAGTAACTACTTGATAAATATTTGTTTATTTTAATTTGTTAATTAAATGTTTGTTGATTTAATTTCAAGTGGTTGGTGTTTTGATTCCAGAAAAATTGTCAGATACCCTCATGACTGGATTAATAAATTTTATCTGAAAAAGCATGGTCATTTTTAAATTAAACCAAATCATTGCACTGATTTCTTGGTTAGAATTGTATTTTATTTTAACTATAGACTATATAATAGGCAATCAGTAAATATTTGTAGACACCAACTTAAGTGGATTCTTTTATGTGACCAAGTTTCCAAACTAACTCCCTGATTTCTAAAAAGTTGTCACATTTTCTACGGCATGTTGATATATTTCCCACCTTTAAAACCCTCTCCTGGGAAGAGGACAGTTTTAGCCTAATTTAGTTGTTTCTTAGTGACGTCTTGGCTAAATGAATTCTTTAATATACTCATTTACCCTGTAGAAATAAGAGCTCTAGATTTGCTTATGTGTATACTAGTCAGAATCAAAGTGTAAACTTTTTTAGACCTTACACATGACAGATAGCATAAAAGAGAGAACTCACCATGTAAAGTTAAATTAAATAATCAACAAAGTGATATATCAGCGGTGTTAGATTTGTAGGAAAAACTACATACAGTTTTGAAATACTAAAATGTTGCTTTGTATTATATTAATTTTTATGCCAAAGTGCTTTTTCCTTATTTTTTTATAAATTATTGGATTACGGATTTGCCTCTCCTCACCTGCCCAGCAGTTTCTGCTCATGTATGTGTGTGTGTGTGTGTGTGTGTGTGTGTGTGTGTAGGAGAGATAATATAAATATACACTGAAAAATTCCGATCTGTTCAGAATTGGCAAATACCGGTCCCCAGGAATGTTTGACATCTCCAACCCTGCTTTTTCCTCTTAAAGAAAACAAGATTCAGAAATGACACTCTTGAAATGGTTCTTTTTAAAGAAATAAGCCAATCCTCAGTCTCTTAAAGGTGTGAACAACATGTAGCTGAGAAATAGAAATGAACCCACAAAGAAATCAAAGCAGAACCCAATCTGAGAATCATGGGCAATTACTACTGAGCAGTTTCTAGATCCCATGATTGGTTAGATTAAGAGGATTGTGAATGTCTTAATGTCACAGCTACCTGTTATAAACCTCAAGAATGACTTCCTGGGTCTGGGCAGAGCCCAGGAGAAGACTGGAGCTCACCTGATCACAGTGGGAGGTGATGCCCATTTTCCCACATCATCGGCCTCCTTTATAGAAGGGCTTTTGTGAAGACAGTGACGGCTCAGAGATCCCGGCAGGGGCTTTAATCATCTCTGAGAACGAACATCTCAAATTTCTTTGTCTCCCCAGTACATGGGTTACTTTATAGGGCTAGTATAAGCTCAATCAATACAGGGGTGGGCAAACGTGGGTTTCCATTGTAATACAAAAAGAATACTGCAATGATTAAAAAATAATAGTACAAGAATAAGCTGCATTTCACCTACTCACAACTGTAAGCCTACCTTTGCCCACCCCTGCATGTGGTATTAATGATTCGGAGAGTGGGGGGATTTGGGAATAGGGGACGCATATTACCGAAGACTGGAGTAAGGAAATGCTATTGTCCCAATAACAATGACACTCAGAACCGCCCAAGGTAGCACTGGAGGAAGATCTGGCAGCGGGGATCAGCTGGGCCACCTGGTGCCAACTCTGCTCCGAGATTCATCTTCACTCTGGGGCAGGGTTTCTCCATCTTGGCGCTGCGTGCATTTTAAGCTGCATCGTTCTCTGTAGAAGGGACTGTCCCATGCATCGCAGGATGTTTAGCAATACCTCGGGTCTAGTCACTAGAGGCCTGGAGAATCCCACCCCTCACCAGTTGTGATGAAGAAAAATGTTTTCAGACATTGCAAATGTCTCCTGGCAGGAAAAGTTGCCCCAGAGGG
>NW_005871451.1:118548-169332 GCF_000147115.1 Myotis lucifugus | reverse complement strand
ACGGCTCGCGAGCCACATGCGGCTCGTTGGCCCTTTCAGTGTGGCTCTTCCACAAAATACCACGTGCGGGCGCGCACGTACAGTGCGATTGAAACTTCGTGGTCCATGCACAGAATTTGGTATTTTGTGGAAGAGCCACGCTCAAGGGGCCAAAGAGCCGCATGTGGCTCTCGAGCCGTGGTTTGCCGAGCCGCAGTTTGCCGACCACTGTAGGTGAGACTGACATGTCTGCTATAAAGGCTTTTAGTTTGTTTCTCGTCCCAGTGACACACAGTTTCCTGCATGCTCTGCCCCTGGGGTGTTTTCTTGCAAAGAGAAAACATGAATTTAGACTTGCAGCCTATCTGCCCTAAATTAGCCGCGTAAGTTCTCTGTGTTCTCCAAGACCAAGGGAGAAGGAGTAAACAGAACAAACCCTAAAATGAAGTAGAACCAACAGATGCAATGTTTCCTGGAGAAAGTTTCTGTAGAACCATTTGAGCTGGGTGTAATCCTCCACACAGAGACCAATGCATAAACCAGTTCTAACAGGTGTTTGAGAACGAATTCAAGGGGAGTTTAGGAACCATGATAAAGTTTCCGAAACTCAGGCTCAAAGAGGTACATATTCCAAGTAATAAAGAAACCAGAATAGAACAGGTGTCTGTTCTTGAAGCAGTTGGGACAGCTTTGGCTTCACCACCCCATGTCATTGGTCCTCACACAGCCACTCACGTGCTTTTTGCTCGTGTGTAAGTCACTTAACCTCTCCAGGTCTCAGTTTCCTGATCTGAAAAATGAGATCTAGGTAGTTATTTTAATTCCAGGAGCTTATGTATATATTTCAGATTGGAAGTTCTCATACCTGGCTTCTATAGAAATGTGAGATGAAGATTTTGTCATGGAAACTTCTTTCCTAAATATTCCGTTTTTAATTCTCTTACCTTTCATAGATAGGACATCCATCTTCTCTTCTCTAGACTTTATCACCATCCAACATACTATATATTGTACTTATTTACCTTGCTTACTATTTTTCTATCTCCAGTAAAAATAAATAAATAAAGATTCTAAACCTATTATCTGTTTTATATAGCACCAATAGTTGCTAAGTAAACATTTGTTAAATACGTAAATACAATAGTTCCCCTTATTAGGAGTTTCACTCTCTGCAGTTTTAGTGACCCACTTTCAACTTCAATTGAAAATATCAAATGGAAGGTTCCAAAAATAAATAATTCATATGTTTTAAATTGCATGCTGTTCTGAGTAGCATGATAAAATCTCCTGCTGTCCTGCCCAGGACATGAATCATCCTTTTGTCCAGTGTTTTCACACTGTATATACAGTACAATAAGATATTTTGACAGACCATGTCTGCATAACTTTTATTACACCATATTGTTATAATTGTTCTATTTTATTATTAGTTATTATTGTTAATATCTTACTGTGCCTAATTTATAAATTAAACTTTCTAATATACAGTATTCTATCTGCAGTTTGGGGCATCCACTGGGGGGGGTCTTGGAACATATTCCCCAGGGATAAGGGGTGACTACTCTAAAAAATAGCCAGACAAATACACAATCAATACACATGGCCTTGCCCAAATTATCTAGATATTTTCTAGTAGTTTATAAATATGGCCAAAACCTGACCACGCCACTTGAGTATCAAACTACCCATCTGACACCTCCATCTGGATGGCTACTAGGCATCTCAAGTTTATCCAGTGTAAAACCAACTACTTGATAGCCTCCAAAACACGTGTTCCTTTCCAAGTCTTCTCCAGCTCAGTACACAAATACCTCATTCATTTCCAGAATACCACAATAAAGCAAATACGTATTGCAATAAAGTGAATATCGCAATAAAACAAGTCACATCATTTTTTAGGTTCCCCAGTGCCTATAAAAGTTATGTTTATACTATACTGTAGCCTGTTAAGTGTGTAATAGCATTGTGTCTAAAAAACAATGTAAACATCCTAATAAGTACTTTATTAGTAAAAAATGCTCGCCATCATTTGAGCCTTCAGTAAGTCATAATCCTTGTTCTGATGAAGGTTTTTGCCTCAGTGTTGATAACAGGGTGGTGGTTGCTAAGGGTGGGGCTGGCTGTGGCAACTTCTTAAAATAAGACAATGAAGTTTGCCACCAATTGACTTTCCCTTTCGCTATTTCTCTGTAGCATGTGATGCTGTTTGATAGCATCTTACCCACAGAACTCCTTTCAGAACCGGAGTCAATCCTCTCAAACCCTGCTACTGTTTTATCAACTGAGTTTATGTCATATTCTAAATCCTTTGTTGTCATTTCAACAATCTTCACAGAATCTTCGCCAGGAGTAGATTCCATCTCAAGAAAACAACTTTCTTTGCTCCTCCATAAGAAACAATTCCTCATTTATTAAAATTTTATCATCAGGTTGCAGCATTTCCAGGCTCCATATATAATTCTGGTTCTTTTGCTATTTCTACCACATCTGCACTTAGTTACTTGCTCCAATGAAGTCTTGAACCCATAAAAGTCATCCACGAGAGTTGAAATCAATTTCTTCCAAACTTCTGTTAATGTTAATAATTTTACCTTTTCCCACAAATCATGACTGCTCTTAATGGCATCTAAAATGGTAAATTTTTTCCAGAAGGTTGTCAATTTACTTTGTCCACAATCATCAGAGAAATCACTAATTATGGCAGCTATATCCTTACAAAATGTATTTTCATATAATAAGACTTGAAAGTTGAAATTACTCCTTGATTTATGGGCTGGAGAATGGATATTGTGTTAGCAGGCATGAAAATAATATTAATCTTGTACATCTCAATCAGAGATCTTGGGTGACCAGGTGTATTGTCAATGAGCAGTAATATTTTTTAAAAATATATTTTTATTGATTTCAGAGAGGAAAAGAGAGGGTTAGAGAGATAGAAACATCAATGATGAGAATCATTGATCGGCTTCCTCCTGCATGCCCCCAACCAGGGATTAAGCCTGCAACCTAGGCATGTGCCCTTAGCCGGAATAGAACCTGGGACCCTTCATAGAATTGAAGAGACTTGGGCCTTGCTCTGGAGTAGGCTTTGGCTTCAGGAAATATTGTGACTGGTTTTATCTTTTATCCAGACTTCTAAAACTTTCTCCATTTGAGCAATAAGCCTGTTTCACTTTTGTGTCATTCATGTGTTCATTGGAGTAGCACTTGTACTATCTGTCAGGAACTGTTCCTTTGCATTCACAATTGGCTAGCTGGCACAAGAGGCCTCGCTTTCAGCCTGTCTTAGCTTTTGGCATGCCTACCTTACTAAGCTTAATTATTTCTAGTTTTTTATTTAAAGTAAGAAATGTGTGTCTCTTCCTTTCACTTGAACACTTAGAGGCCATTGTAGGGTTATTAATTGGCCTAATTTCAATAATGTTGTTTGTCAGGGAATATGGAAGCCCAAGAAGAAGGAGAGAATCAGTCAGAGCATATGCAACATTTATAGGTTAAGTTTGCCATCTTATGAGGCTGCAGTTTGTGGCACCCCCCACCCAAACAATTACAATAGTAACATCAAAGATTATTGATAACCATTACAAATATGGTAGTAATGAAAAACTTTGAAATAGTGTGAGAATTACCAAAATATGACACAGAGACACAAAGTGAGCAAATACTGTTAGAAAAATTGCACCAATAGATTTGCTCAGTGCTGGGTTGCCACAAACCTTCAATTTGTAAAAAAACAAACAAACAAACAAAAAACACTGTAACTGTGAAGTGCAATAAGAAAGGTGGGAATGCAGACTGGTGCAGCCACTGTGGAGAACAGTATGGAGTTTCCGCAAAAAAATAAAAATAGAACTCCCATTTGACCCAGTGACCTCACTTCTAAGAATATATCCCAAGAAACTAGAAACAACAATTAGAAAGATATATGCACCCCTATGTTCATAGCAGCACAATTCACCATAGCTAAGATTTGGAAACAGCCTAAGTGCCCATCAGCAGATGAGTGGATTAAAAAACTATGGTACATCTACACAATGGAATACTATGCTGCAGTAAAAAAGAAGGAGTTCTTACCATTTGCAACAGCATAAATGGAACTGGAGAGCATTATGCTAAGTGAAATAAGACAGTCAGAGAAAGATAAATATCACATGATCTCACTCATTTATGGAATATAATGAACATAAACTGATGAACAAAAACGGATCCAGAGAAACATCTATCAGACCGTCAAACCTTAGAGGGAAGGTAGGGGAGGGTGGGGGTAAGGGGGAGAAATCAACCAAAGGACATGTATGCATGCATATAAACCGAACCAATGGACACAGACAACAGGGGGGTGAGGGCATGATTGGGGGGGGGGGGAATGGGGGGGTAATGGGGGGATAAGGACACATATGTAATACCTTAATCAATAAAGAAATTTTTTTTAAAAAGGAACAGAGTTTTTAGTAACAATGCACAAATTCTACCAAGGGCCTTTTGGGTCATATTTTGGGTTTGCGGGGTGGGAGGCGGGGGGGAGGTTCTCTTGATAACCTAGGGTCCTTGGCCTCAGACAATTTGTCCTGTTACTTCTCAGACTTTACCTACTTCTATATATTTAGACAGTTTAAATGACAAAGTCATGAAATTTATTTTTCATCTTTATGTTGCTATACAGACTTTATACCATGTTAAAGGCTGAACAATATTTTACCAATTTGCTATAATTCTTTTGTATGCAAGACATGATAGCAACCAGGTTAAAAACCTATTCTTTGTAGCTATACTGCCTGAGTTCAAACACAAATTCAGCTACCCATTTGGGTCTTGAAAAATTACTCATCTCTTTATAATCTTTTCCCCCATCTGTACAATGTGACAAATAATAATACCGATTTCATAGAGTTACAATGAAAATTAAGTAAGGTATCGGAGATAAAATATTTAGGTCAGTACTGTAAAATGTAGCCATTTTGATGGTTGGACATTTATGTTCCTGTTATTTTTTAGACTTACACATAAGACTACAACAAATGTTCTAATGTATAAAACTCTTTTCTTTATGGTTAACTATTCCCCTAAGAAAGTCTTTTCCATGTTTTGTCCAAACCATGAAATCATATGCCTCCCTTAGTAACTGTAGATCCTTTAAACCGCTGACAACTGGAGAGCAGACTAGGAACAAGTTTCCACTGGGCCAATATCAAGTAGCTTTAAAAAAGCACCCATTTTCGCTGGGGCTTGAATTCTGAGCTTGAACTCAAAGTAAACAGGCAGGTGAAGAGGTGGGATGATGAAAGACAACAGACTGTGACCCAAGACTAATGGTGCTGTAAAGGAGACGAATGTCTTGGAAGTAGCACCCTGAAAACCCGTGACCTTCAGGCTGACCTTTCCTTTCGGGTTATGGCATGCAGGCTGTCGTGGAGTCTGTACAAAGTCAGAATTAGGAAGGTGGACCTTGAGAGCAACAGGTCTTAAAGGAAGCGCCTCCCCAAAGGTCTGACTCCACTTCCTCTACCAGCCAACTACCCAATGGCTTCCAAATTCCCAATCACTCTCAGTGTTTAGTCCCGCCCCATTGAGACAGTCCATGTTGTGAGCGCAGTGAAAAAACAGAAGTGGCATTTGGACAAATTGCCCTTCCTTGTAAGGAGTAAACAGATGGTTAATAATATTAAACACCAGTAGCCTGCAAAGAAATTGATGGCCATAAGAATTATTCATTTTGTGAAGGGCGTGGAAGAATACAGAGAATCCGTGCCTTTGCTAGAAGGTATGAGAAAGTAGATACCTTTTATCAGAATTAGTAATTTAATAGGTAACACCATGGGGATTATTTAAAGCAGCTCACACTTACACAGTATGTGAAAGTTTTTGAAAAGCTCTCCCTTGTGACGACAGTTAATCTTCACACAGAATTTTGAAATATGAAAGCAGATGTGAGTATTATTCCCCTGGTACTTAGAACGCTTATTATTTGTAAGTTAAACATGCCAAGCCATATGGGGGAGCCTGACACAAAAGAAAAAATAAGCAATATGGTTCTACCTTTATTTAAAATTTTGATATTTTTGGTGCACCCCCCACAGTGGTCGGCAAACTGTGGCTCGGCAAACCACGGCTCGCGAGCCACATGCGGCTCTTTGGCCCCTTGAGTGTGGCTCTTCCACAAAATACTGACTTCTGCGCATGGGCCACGAAGTTTCAATCGCACTGTACACACACCCGAACGTGGTATTTTGTGGAAAAGCCACACTGAAAGGGCCAAAGAGCCGCATGTGGCTTGTGAGCCGCAGTTTGCCAACCACGGCCCTAGCCCATTACAGTGCCATTGTCTCCTCCCCACTTTTTTAAATCATCACCCAAGGATATTTGTGTGTTTTTATGAGAGAGAGAGAGAGAAACAACATGGATCTGTTGCCTCCCATGCTCACTTCGACTGGGGATCAAACCGCAACCTAGGTATGTGCCCTGACCAGGATTTGAACCCATAACATGTTGGTGTACAAGATGACGCTCCAACTAACTGAACCGCTCAGGCAGGGCTGCCCTCGCCCTTTCAAGTGTTACTTTAAAACAGCATCACCCTTGCAACCCAACATTGCCAGTTAGTAAACTTAGGTAAATTCTATAGAAGTGTGTCTGAATTTTGCATCTAAGGCCTATTCTCCTTTACTTGCTACAGCTCAGATGCCAGTGGGCAATTCTAAGAAACTATCTTTTTCTTCTTCTGTCCTCAGTGGAAGTAGAGAGAAATAGGATATACGGCTTGCATTAATTTCTTATTACAAAATATTTTATTTTAAAAATACCTTTAGCCCTGGCCAGTGTGGCTCAGTTCTTTTTAAGTAATTTCCTTCTTTTGACTTTTCTCTAGTCTTTGCTTTCAGCCTTATCATTGGACCTAAGTATGATTGTTTTTCCATTTGTTTTCTGTTTTAATTCCTCCCCACCCCCCGAGAGATTTCCTTTGCTTTACCTTTCATCCTAGCAATCGCACTGGGTATTTTTGAAAGTTTCTATGATTTACTGTTTTACCTTTGCTGCTTTTGGGCTTCTCTGTCAATATTTCTCATTTTCATGTTAGAGGCTTTTCTCCAATGACTATGATTTAAAGGAAGAAACGTCCAAGTGAGCCAGGATTCTGTCATTCCAGATAGCAAAGGAGCTCTCCTGATGATCACCTATGTTATGTCCAAAGTAGCCAAACTCACTGACCAAAAATGGGACAATTTAAGCTTCAATGGGATAAATATCAATAGATTGGAACACATTAAATATGTTTAGATTCATGACTTCATAAGAACAGTGAAGCAAAACAAAGCCGGATTGGTCATCATTGGAGGATATTCGTGAACCTCTCATTACTTAGAAAACTGCAAATGGAGAGAAAAAATCAAGCATTTATCATAGCTTTCCTAAAGGTAAGCAAATACCGAGGGGAAGTTTCTCTCTATGAAAGCATTCTAACTAATAAGAGGACTGAAAGAATTAGAATTTCACCATCTTGCATCTCCCTAATAAATTAATGGATGAGCATAAACAACTGCTGATATCAGAAAGGAGAAAAACAGCCCGATAGTATGTGCCTTGATGGAAAAATACAATAGCATCTGGAAATTTCTCTTTCCAAGAGCATTCAACCTAAATATGATCACACCTTTAGATCCAATTTACAGGAAATAATCAAAACAAAGGAACATGTCAAACTACACCACATGGATGCACCCATTAAATCATACCATTTGGAAACTGTCCAAGAAGGAAACCCTGGTTTCTTCAACAAATAAATTATAAATGAAAGGAGACAGATAGAAACACTATAAATGTAAAGAGATTGAAAGACATATGAACTAGCTACAATGAGTAAAACTGATTTTAACCTGTATCAAACAAATATAAAATTATGATATTTATAAGACAATTGAAAATTTGAACACGGACTAGGTATTGGGTGATATTAAGGAATTACTGTTAATTTATCTCTGTTCTGATAATAGTTTTCTGACTTTTTTAAAGAGTCAGTATCTTTACAAAAATTGAGATACAACCTTTAATAGTGAAGGCTGAAATAATATAATGTCTGAGATTTGCTCCGAATAATACAGCTGAGTAAAAGCAGATAACGGCATACATGGTAAGATTGGCCAGGAGTTGCTCATAGTTTACACTGAGCAATGGTTGTATGAGAGTTCATTGTATTATTCTCTCTACTTTTATATATACGTTTGAAATTTTCTATAGTAAGAGAGGTTTAATAAGCTACTTGGAAATTCTGGGTGTAACCAGGACTTGTGGGATGGGAGCCTCCACCCTCGGGAAGTGTGTCCGCAGGCCAGCTATGTGTTAAGGAGTCCCAATCCGTTTCTCCAAAGAACAGCTTCTCCAGAGTCATCTGAGCAGTAGACTCCAGGCTCTTTCTGTTCTCAGAGGGGAAAGGAGGGAAGCACCCTTAGAATCCTCTTCATTGTGGAGATTTTACTTAATCCTCTGCGTCGGTTCAACACTCTCCCTACACCCCCCTGATCTGGGATCCCTGAATGATTCCAAAGAATAAAGTTTCACTGTTATGTTGTGGGGGATAAAGTTTGTTAACACATCAGGGAGATCTTGGGGTTCAATTGTTTCGTCTACAGGATTTTAGTTCACCATCTCCTGTTTCTAGTTCCACAGTTCATGATTGTCCTTAGGGTTTCCTGGCACCTAGAAATTCTTGAGTATTATAGGAGGAGGTTTACAGGGGACAATTGATTTGCCTGTCATCGACATCCTTCTTGGTTCCTCACCAGCATCCCTCTTAAAAAAAAAAAAAACAAGCCCTAACCAGTTTGGCTCAATGGATAGAGTGTCAGCCTGCAGACTCAAGGGTCCTGGGTTCGATTCCAGTCAAGGGCATGTACCTTGGTTGCGGGCACATACCCAGTAGGGAGTGTGCAGAAGGCAGCTGATCGATGTTTCTCTCTTATCGATGTTTCTAACTCTCTATCCCTCTCCCTTCCTCTCTGTAAAAAAATCAATAAAATATATATATTTTTAAAAAACTGCCTATATTTCTTTTAAAATGAAAACATATTAGGGGAAGGGTGTGGGGTTGGGTGAAATGAGTGAAAGGAGTCAAAAATGGATAAACTTCCAGTTAGAATATAAATAAGTCATGGGATGTAATGAACAGCATAAAGACTATAGTTAATAATACTGCATTGCATATTTGGAACTTGCTAAAAGATACATTTTAAAAGCTCCCATTATAAGAAAATAATTTCTATAACTATGTATTATGGCTGGTGTTAAGTGGACTTACTCTGGTGATCATTTCACATATACAGAAATATTAAGTCATTATGTTGTACACCTAAAACTACTATAATGTATGTCAACAATACCTTAATAAAACAAAAAATAAATAAAAAAGAAAAAAATTATATTAGGGATTTTAAGTTTTATCTGATATTCCCTGGAATATATTGCCATTCTTCTTTCTAGTTTCTGCTGGGGTCCAATCCCAGCGGGTCCAGGGGTCCCCAAAGGTGTGGATGGAGTCGGCGAAGAAGGAATGACACGAAGACAGCCTTCAGTTGATCAGCAGCCTAGTCAGGACCTCTAGCCAGGATCTCCAGCCAAAGTTCTGGTCGGAGTTCTGGTTAGGAACTGATGAGGATCTCATGATTATTGTCTTGTTACATCCGTATTTATACCAGCCGATTTTAATCCTGTCAATTTCTATTACAAAGGTTAGGGCGTTTCTTATCTCCATTCCAGGGAGTAAAGATTATGTAGCTTAACTACCCGCCTGGCACTTAATTAAGGGGTTGTATCCCCTCCCTAACCTCAGGGAAAAATCCCCACCTGGGGAAACAACCTTTCTCGGAGAGGTGACCTTGGTTAAAACACATGGCGCTAAAGGGAGCAAACATATTAAGAACAGTATGCTATATACGCCAGGTCCATTGAAACATATGCTGTGCAGATGTTTCTTTCCTGCAGCAACTGTGTCAAGCAGCAAGGATGGACCGGCTTCCGGCAAGTTTCATCCTTCAGTCTGGCTTCACTGCAAACAAATGGTTTTTTTTCAGTCTTCAATATTATTTTTTGTTGTTTTTTATTAAATGTATTGGGATGACATTGGTTAACAGGATCATATAGATTTCAAGTGTACATTTCTACGATACAAGATCAGCATATTGCATGGTGTGCCCACCCCCCAAAGTCAAATCATCTTCAGTCACCATATATTAGGCCTTCTTCACCTCCAACCCCTCCACCCCCTTCACTCTGGCAACCACCACATTGCTGTCTGTGTCCACAAGTTTCAATTTTATATCCCACATATGAATGAAATCATATGGATCTTAGCTTCTTCTGACTGACCTATTTCACTTAGCATAATATTCTCTACGTCCATCCATGTTGTCGCAAATGATAGTATTTCGTCTTTTCTTATGGCCGAGTAACAATCCATTGTGTGTATGTACCACATTTTCTCTACCAAAGTATACTTTGGCTGTCTCCATGTCTTGGCCACTGTGAATAATGCTGCAATTGTGATGGGCATGCACGCTTAGCGTCATATAGTGAAATGGGTATAGATATGTAACCTTTAACTGACGTAAAGAAAATTTTGTAACTTCTTTGTACTCTATGTATCTTGATGTCAATCTGTACTTCGGTGACTCGGACACGCTCCAGTCAAGCGTTACACCTGTTTCTACTAAACTATCAAAGAGTAGGTAGTTTCCACTGGATTGTTCAAAGAATGGGTTGTGGTGAAAAGCTCCAGCCAGGTGTGACACCGCACTGGCCGCTGTCGATCTTGTGACACCCTTTTTTTAAAAAAAATATATTTTACTGATTTTTTTACAGAGAGGAAGGTAGAGGGATAGAGAGTTAGAAACATCGATTCAGCCGCCTCCTGCACACTCCCCACTGGGGATGTGCCCGCAACCAAGGTACATGCCCTTGACCGGAATCGAACCTGGGACCCTTGAGCCCGCAGGCCGACGCTCTATCCACTGAGCCAAACCGGTTAGGGCTGTGACACCCTTTAGAAAGGCTATTAGAGAAAGGCTCGGGGCTGCAGCAGGGTGGGGCTCCCTGTGTGGAGGACCTGCTGCAGTCGCTGGCCAGCTTTCAATAAATCCTCGCTTGCTGCTAAGACCTGATTGGAGTCGGTGGTCTCATTCTTGCAAACAGTGGTCCACAACACAATGAACACAGAGGTGCATATTTCTTTGTGAATATGTTTATTAGATTTTTGGGTAGATACCCAGGAGAGGGATTGCTGGAACGTATGGTAACTCTATTCCTAATTTTCTGAGGAAATGCCATACTGTTTTCCATAGTTGACTGTACCGGTCTACATTCCCGCCAGCAGTGAATGAGGGTTCCTTTTCTCCACAACCTCTCCAACACTTATTTCTTGTCTTGTTGATGATAGCTGTTCTAACAGATGTGAGGTGGCATCTCCTTGCAGCTTTGATTTGCATTTCCCTAATTGCTAGTGAGGTTGAACATCTTTTCATATATCTGTTGGCCATTCGTATGTCTTCTTCAGAAAGGTGTCTGTATAGGTCCTCTGCCTGTTTTTTAATTGGATTGTTTGTTTGGTGTTGAGTTTTATGAGTTCTTTATATGTTTTAGATATTAAAGCTTTGTCAGAGCTATTGTTCACCTCCCATTCAGTTTGCTGCCTTTTTTGTTGCTGTTGTCAGTTTCTTTTGCTATGCAGATTTTTAATTTTATATAGTCCCATTAGTATCCCTTTTAATAGGTAATTTAGGTTGTAACTTCCTCTATCCTACTATTTCAGGTACAACTCTGTGTTCTGTTTTCAAACTTCTAAGAATTGATTTAACCAATCAGAAAGAACATAAGCACCCCTATGTTCATAGCAGCACTATTTACAATAGCTAAGATCTGGAAACAGCCCAGGTGCCCATCAGTAGACAAGGGGATAAAAAAGCTGTGGTACATTTACACCATGGAATACTATGCAGCAGTAAAAAAGAAGGATCTCTTACCCTTGAGACAGCATGGAAGGACCTGGAGAGTATTATGCTAAGTGAAATAAGCCAGAGAAAGACAAGTTTCACATGATCTCACTCATATGTGTAATCGAATGAACAAAATGAACTGATGAACAACATAGAGACAGAGATAAATGGAACAGACTGCTGAATCTCAGAGGGAAGGCGGGGGTGGGGACGGGAGATGGGGGAAAAGAGAGGTGGGTGGGAAGAGATCAACCAAAGAACTTGTACGCACATATGCATAACCCATGGGCACAGACAATAGTGTGGTAAAGGCCTGGAGTGGGGGATGGAAGTGGGCTAGGAGTCAATGGGGAGAAAAGGGGACATATGTAATAGTTTCAACAATAAAGATTTTTTTAAAGAAAAGAATTGGTTTACATTTATCACCCTTTTCTATTTGCTCCTTCCTTCGGGGGTTCTCTGGAGGTAGAGGGAGAGGAGGAAAACAGATAAAGTCAATGCACCAATTTAACTGAAAGACTAGTTAAGACTCCGATTTAAAATAAAAGCTGCTTCACGGGAAAAGACTCTATGTGTTTATCTTGTTTACCATCACACCTTACACGGTGCCGTGTGCGGGCGTCATTTTGAATACTGTTTACAACATTCACTTTTTTTTTTTCTTTTAGATTGTGATGTGTGGCAAGAGGTCAAAGGCACAAGAGCAGATGAAAACTGTTCTGCTCTACAAAGAAAACAGGAAAATGCCCAGAGCCCAGAAGCTGATCAGTAATGTATGTGCCATCATGCCTTTTAAAGCTGCATTTGAAATATTTTTGGCTTTAACTTTCCTTCCCTTATACCAATCATCTTCGTTGTTAAGTTTGTTTAGAAAGTAATTTTTAAAAGATTATACTGATAACCCCGAGCCAGGGGAAGGCTGCTGATGTGGAACTCTTAAAATGTCCATTAGTACACTTCTCTTGTCACTTATCACCCAGGGGGTCAAGCCTTTGGTATGAAAGTTGTTTATAAACTGGTAGCTTTATTTTTAAAACAGAAAGGAAGGACTGGGGAGCAGCTGGGCGGATCGTGCACTGAAAGTTTTTAGAGGTCTGTGCGCATTATGAACCAGCCTGGTTTTGTGAGTATTGTATGACTCGACCGCTAACCACTAACCTTCTGCTGGAACTTGATGCAAAAGGTCTCCATCTCTTTCTAAAACTATAAGGTATTGGTGGGAAGCCAATTTTTTCTATATATTCCTTCAACAAAAGGAGATAATAATAACTTTTCTTTAGATGACACAATTTTATGAAGCTTATGATGAACTATTTGACAATTATGGAACCCTTCCGTAATGCTCCCCATGGTTTTGAGGTATGGTTATAGAGACCGAATTAACCTAATTCAACTAGCCTACAGAAAACCACACCTTCTTTAAAATACCAACTTCCCCTATGACTACAGTGGGTATTTGTTATTGGTGGGCCCAATATTCATTCATTCATTTATCCATCTAAGATTTTTATTCATGCCATCTCCTCTCCCCTACCCAGTATCCATCCTAGAAGCTGACCTTCCCTCCACCCCACCAACTCCAACTCTGATTGGCTTAACCAAGTCTGTATTCCATTCCCCTGACCATGATATTGACTCAGGGGTGGGTGTGTGGCATATGTGACATTTGGGAACCAATAAGAGTTAATCTGAGGATACTTGCTTTGGAATCTTGAAGCCCTGAAGTGCTACAAACCTTTATGCCACCCTGCGGTAGCTCAGCCTGCGAATTGTGCTGATAAATGATCCGGACCAGAAACAGCAAAAATCACGCAAACAGGGCTGGGGCCATGGTTGTTGATCCACTTTTAAAACCTGACTTACTTAGCACATCTTCTGAGATTTAAAAACAAAACAAAACAAACAAACAAACAAACAAACAAAGCCTTTATTGTTTAAGCCAGTTTGGGGTCGGTTTTCTGTCACTTACAACAAAAAGAGTCTGAATGCCTAGAACAGTCCCTGAGAGTCTACACTTGGGTAAGCACCATTCAAATTAAACTGAATTTCTTTGTTTGTGTGGCAAAAATGAGGAAAGATACACTGAAGGTCAGAGGTGGACATAGAGAGGTTGAGCAATTGCCCAAAGCAGTAGAGGGTGTTATCTTAAAAATTAAAAGGCCTTCCAAAGTGAGACACAATTAAGTGCTTGTTTGAAATCAATAAGAATAGCTATTCAAGACACAAAACTTCAGACAAGATCAGAGTCTTCTGGTTAGGAGGCAATTGGTATTTATTAGAAAGGAAAGGGGAGCTATTACATCAATAGAATAGAGGAATGTCTATGGGTGCAGATAACACAGTGACGTTAATTCTAAACAATGTTTTTGGTTTTCGGCACAGTAGCCATCAGTCAGGTAGCCATAGTAACTGCTTTTTTGTTATGCTTGCAAACAGTTCTTTGTTGCCCTAGGCCCAGTCCAAAGGTTATTTTTCTCAGTTTAACATCTCAAAGGTTTGAGTCATAAGACCTGCAAGGCAGTTCCTCTGGTGTGGCCGCTATGACTCCATTTAAAGCAGTGGTTCTCAACCTTCCTAATGCCACGACCCTTTAATACAGTTCCTCATGTTGTGGTGACCCCCAACCATAAAATTATTTTCGTTGCTACTTCATAACTGTAATTTTGCTACTGTTATGAATCGTAATGTAAATATCTGATATGCAGGATGTATTTTCATTGTTACATATTGAACATAATTAAAGCATAGTGATTCATCACAAAAACAATATGTAATTATATATGTGCTTTCCGATGGTCTTAGGTGACCTCTGTGAAAGGGTCGTTCGACCCACAGGTTGAGAACCGCTGATTTAAAGTGACTTCCTGTAAACAATTTAAAAAATAAAATAAAATAAAAAAATAAAAATTAAAAAAATAAAATAAAATAAAGTGACTTCCTTTATATTCCTGTTTACAAGTAAGTAAGGAACTTAATTTCTAGGTGACTTTCCATGTGCATGCTTGCATGCTCATTCTCTCCCTCATACTGATGGGTCTTCTATGTATAATAATGTATAACTTTCACTCTTCCAACACACTCCTCTACTTTATGGATATTCCAACAACTCATGTAAAATATTTAGATATCCTTTTCATACCAACCAAGCAAAGTACTCTCAAGGGAGAGGAGCAATAACATCTTCCTTAGCCAATTGTGCCAGCACCAATGCTACAAAACTCAGACTGTAGCATAATGTGGCAGGCAGAATAATGCCCTCGCACCCACACACACCCCAGTGATGTTCATAAGCTAATCGCCAGAACCGGTGTATATGTTAGACTACATGGCAAAGGACAATTAAAGCTGCAGATGAAATTGAACTTGCCAATCAACTGTGTTTGAGATAGGGATGATCCTGGGTTATCCAGATGGGCCCGATTAATCACAAGGGACCTTATAAGTGGAAGAAGGAGGCTGAAGAATGAGAACCAGAGAGGTGGCATAAGGACCATGAGGTCAGGAGAAGGACCCCAGCCAAGGGTCTATTAACAGTGACAGTCACAGAAACTCATAATTATAATATGTTACAGAAAGTCAAATGATAAAGCTACAAACAACAAGGTACTATGGGAGCAGAGGAGAGGTGGGGCAGGGGGTTGGGGGGGGAGACAAAGGTTCAGGGAAGGCTTCCTGGAGGTGGTGACACATGAGCTGGGCCTTCACACTTGCTTAGGAATCAGCTAGGTGAAGAGGCTGAGGGGAGGAAAAAAGATTCCCGGGAGAGAGCAAGGAAAGCAGAGGCAAAGAGACATAAAGCAATTTGATGTATGAGCAAACCTATGGAGTTCAACAAAGCGGGAGCATAAAGGGAAGGAAGACAAGGGTGGGAAATGAAGCTGGAGATACAGACAAAGACTGATCTTGGTGGTCTTCATATTCTATGAGAGGGATCTATGATTCTTCTCTTGGAATTTTAAAGCATTTTAAGTTAGGGGTTAACAATAATATAATGTGTCAAATGAAGAAATCCTTATCTTCTAAATGCGAATGTTTTATGTAAAAATGTAAATGTGGGAACAACCTAAATGACTACTAACAAAGAAAATGTGGTACATGCATATAACAGAATATTATCAGACTTAAAGTAGGAAATTCCGTCCTAGGCAACATGAACGAACCTGGAGGGCATTATGCTCAGTGAAATAAGCAGTCCCAGGGCAAATACTCCATGAGTCCACTGTTATGAGGAATCTATAATAGTCAAACTCGTAGAGCAGGGAGTCAGGGGAGCTGCCAAGGTCTAGGGCCGTGGTCGGCAAACGGCGGCTCGCGAGCCACATGCGGCTCTTTGGCCCCTTTAGTGTGGCTCTTCCTAAGCCTCAGGAGTACCCTAATTAAGTTAATAACAATGTACCTACCTATATAGTTTAAGTTTAAAATATTTGGCTCTCAAAAGAAATTTCAATCGTTGTACTGTTGATATTTGGCTCTGTTGACTAATGAGTTTGCCGACCACTGGTCTAGGGGACAAGGATAATGGGGAGTTGCGGTTACGAAGTTTCACTTATGCAAGACGAGTCCGTCCTGGAGCTGCACTGTCCAGCACTGTGCTGGTAGTTCACAGCACTGTATGGTGCCCTTGCAAGTTTGTCAAGAAGGTAGTTCTTACATTATATGTTCTGACCACAGTAAGAAGACATACAGTAGTCCGCCTGTAGCCACAGTTTTGCTTCTCGTGGTTTCAGTACCCACTGTCAACCTCGCTCAGAAAATATTAGGTGGAAATTCTAGAAATAAAGAGTTCATTCGCTTTAATTGTGTGCTGGTATGAGCAGTGTGATGATATCTCAAGCTGTCTTGCTTCATCCTGCCCAGGACATGAATCATCCCTTTGTCCAGCGTCTCCACACTGTATACACTCCCTTCCCATAAGTCGCTTAGTAGCTGTCTGGGTTATCAGATCGACTGTCATGGCATCATGGAGCTTGAGTTCAAGTGACACTTATTTTACTTATTAATGACCCCAAAGCGCAAGAGTAGTAATGCTGGCAATTCAGATATCCCAAAGAGAAGCCATAAAATGCTGCCTTTAAGTGAAAAGGTGAAAGTCTTGGATTTATTAAGGGGGAAAATGTATGCTGAGTTTGCTAAGATCTACAATAAGAACCAATCTCCTATCCAAAGAATTGTGGAGAAGAAAAAAAATGTTAGTTTTGTGTGGCACCTCAAACTGCAAAATTTATGGCTACAGAGCATGATAAGTACTTGGTTAAGATGAAAAAAGCATTAAACTTGTGGGTGGAAGAGATAAAAAACGTGTTCCAATTGACGGCAACATGTTGCACCAGAAAGCATTGAGTCTCTAAGAAGACTTCAGCAAGGGATCCCTGAAATGAGTGACCACATTCACATAAACTTTTATTACAGTATAGTGTTAGAATTCTTTTATATCAGTCTTTGTTGTTAATCTCTTAATGTGCCTAATTTATAAATTAAACTTGTTCTTAGGTATATATGTGTAGGAAAAAAATATAGTATTTATAGGGTTTGGTACTACCCACAGTTTTAGGCATCCATGAGGGGTCTTGAGTATATCCCCTGCAGGTAAGGGGGGACTGCTATATACAGAAACCTTGGTACTGGGTCTTTTATACATTCGGACTCAGGTTTGCAAGAAATCTAAGGAAGATCTTAATTTGGTGTCTACTTGATAAGTCAACATGCCATTTTGTGAAATACTATTGTGAAATGCTCTTCATGCTTCATTTTTGTGTTCGCTGCTATCAAATGCTTGCCTGGAGGGTTGTGCTGGGGCTTGGTAGAACTTCTAGCCTTGGTTTTTGCTGCTACACCTCTGCCTCTTTGTACAACCTGAAAGAGACCTTAACAGGCACCCTGATAGCACGTGTCCCAGGAGATGTACCTAATTTGACACCCACATTCTTCAAAGAAAAAATAACTAGAAATATAACAAGTTCGAAAAGGCAGGGCCCCATCAACACACTTTTCTGAATCATCTTAGCAGTACAATGGCAAAAAGATGTCACTGGGAAAATACTGCGGCATAAGAAAGCTGACGTTCAACCTATCAATGATTGTAAAACAACCCATAATAATGTGATCCCGATAGATGGCTGTGCTTTGGGAGACACGTGCACTATCAATAGTATCCTGTGTGCAGAATATGCTCTAAGAGAGCATGAACCATTTCTTCGTTTTCTCTTCTCCCAGTGTCCGGCATGTGTCTACCCAGTGGAATGAAGTAAACAGTAGTAACTGAATGAAAGAGTGAATGTTGCAAAGGATGTAGATGCAAAAACAAAAACCCAATTGTGTAGAACCCAAAGGGATCTTAGAGATCCATTTGTGCATCCCTCTCCTTTACCGGCTTGTGAAATAGAGGTCATTAAAGAGTTTCTTATCTATAAAAATCATCCCAGAGCCCACAGAAGTAAGCCGCACGAGAGAATTATCCTTGCCAGGCCTCGAAAGGAAAGAGCCGTGTGAGCAAAGTGAGTCATAACCACCTCTTCTAATTGTGGGAACCAAACAGTGGCAGGTTGTAAAAGGAATATGCAATGTGTTCCCATAAACCATGGGGGAAGGCCCGGAGACAGTGCGTAACAGGCTCAGGAGCGTTCTCTATTTTCTTATCAAACAGGGTGCTATCCATGGGGAGGTGACAGGCTACTTAATAAAAACAAAATATGCAGTCCCTGCAGTGACTTAATCACGCCGAGAGCCACTTTCATTCAGGAGCAAATTGAAAGAATGTAAGTTATAAAGGGGGAGGCATCCGGGAATAAAGGAATGGTGGGCCATCCTGAGGAAGAGAAAGAGAGCCTGTCACCATGGACAGGCAGGACACCGCTGACTGCCCATCTATTGAAGACTCACTTTGGCTGGTGTTCCCAGGAAGCGTGATGGGCTACACCAAACCACCCCCCTTGTGAGGACTGGCTTTCACATTTCAAAGAGGCTCCTTGAAGCAGCCCATAGCTACATTTGCTTTTCTTCAAGTCTGTCTGTCTGTCTGAGAGAGCAAACATAGCCATGGGTAAAATGTCACACTCCCTGCAGCTAGCATCCCACACCACATTAGGAGGTAAATGGAAAAGTCACCCCCAAAACCATGAAGTCTGACTTGAGCTCTTCTTGCCCAAGACTGTCAGAAAGAACCATCAGGGTTCTCCTAACGATCAGAGGTGTCGTTCCAATCATTTCTCACCTCATTTGTTTACACACCAGGCTGCCTTCTATTTGTCAGAAATAATTTCACTCATTCATGCGCAATGCTTTGTGCTGGGCTCCTCCTTATATCCTAATGTGAGCAAGAAAGTCTTGGTTGTAAGGCTCACAGGACGTGGTTTCTAGAAGAGTGGTCCAGAGTAGGGTGTGCACTAGGGGGGCTCAGCAGCAGAAGCATCCTGGGGTCCCCACTTCCCTCTACCCATGGGATTAGGTTCTTAAAAGAGAAGGGCCACAGGCCTGGGATGCTATAATTATCTCAGCCATTTAAGGATTACACTCCTGGGAGACTATAATTATCCAAATATTGTTGCATTCAGGGATATTGTACTTACAAGGGAGTGCCTTCATTTTTACAGGATCTTTCAAGGGGGCCCAAAGGGTGTGTCCTCTCTCATGTGGTTCCTAAAAGAAACTAGAAATAAACAAGTGCATCTGGCATGAGGGTGGGGCCAGGCTGAATCCAACTCACCCAAGGACTTTCGACGTGGGCAGAGAGAGAGAAACACTGATGTGAGAGAGAAACATCAATTTGATGTTTCCCCAATGCTCCTCAACCAGGGTTCAAACCCACAACCTAGGTATGTGCCCTGACTGAGAATCAAACCCATAACCTTTTGGTGTACGAAGAACACTCCAACCAACTGAGCCACCTAGTCAGGGCTCAGTGAACTTTCTTGATTAAAATAACTAAAATGCAATTTTTACTATGTGGCAAGCACTATTCCAAGAATTCTGTCCCTTAATCCTGACAGCATCCTTATGAGGTAAGTATTGCTACCATTCCTGTTTTAAAGGTGATAAAGCCCAGAAACCGAGAGGTAAGGTGGCTTGCTCAGTAGCCCACAGCTGGCTTGTCAGAGGAGGAGGACCAGCGTTCACTGGAACCCACACATGCTCTCAGTGCTCTAAATTTACTTCCCACTTCTTAGTCCTTTGGTTTGATTAGCATGCTGTCATCAGCAGAGTAGATGAGTGTTATGTTCTGAATGTCCAGATGGCCCGGGTTCCTTTGAACTATATTATGACAGAGAACAGGTGAGCTACCATTACCCTGGGACAATACTATAAATGGTTCCTGTTGTCCAACCCAGTGAATGCCAACTATTTCTGATCCTCTTTTCTGATATGGGGGGGGGGGGTGGAAATGAGGGGGAATCATATACCAGATTTCCAGATCTATCTCTGCTTTAGCAAAGATATCACATCTGGAAGAGCAGCCTTAAGTAAGAGCTTCTAATTCGAGCATGTCAAATTCGCGGCCCGCGGGCTGCATGCCTGTCTTATTTGGCCCGTGTTAGCCTTTGGGTTTGACATGCTTGTTCTAATGGATTGAAAATGTGATCCCAGAAGCTAAGGAACCAACTATTAAGTGTTTCCAGGTGTGTGCATGTTCCCAGGGGACTACTGTGTGCCAGATCTGGGCTAGAGCTCCACTTATTCCTGAGCCCCTGTGCATCCTTGTTCTAAAAGCTGGCTATATGCCCTAGCCAGTTTGGCTCAGTGGATAGGGAGTCAGCCTGTGGACCAAATCCATAAGAATTAACAAAATAAAATAAAATAAAATAAAATAAAATAATAAAATAAAATAAAAGCAGGCTATTATGACACTTTGAGTCCCAGGTATAACATCAATCAGGCCTTCCAATATTTGGCTACCTCCCTTTCTCGGTATATAGTTACAGTATTCATGACAGAGGGAGAGTTCTTTATAGAAAATGTCTAGCTAATGAAACAGAAATAATAAAGCACCATTTGTAGCCCCTAATGAAGGAATGAAGGCAGGCAACAACTGTCAATTAGTAGTAAAACAATTAACTAAATGGATGAGGGTGAATCTTACAATAAATGGGTGAGGCTGACAGCACCCAAACCCATTGCTCAACTTTAGCACCTCTAGAAGAAATGCACATTATGTGACTCCTGACATAACAGAATAGGAAGTACAAATAGCCTTGCCTAAATAAAGTTAACATGAATCTGATTAACTCTAGACCTAACATAACATCCAGTTTATAGGAAATTAAAAAGAATAAAATAGTGAGTTAAAGGGCACCAAAGGGAAGCAATCAGCCAAATCTAGAATGAGACATTCTACAAAACAACTGCCCAGTTCCTTTAACAAATAGACAGCATGGGGGGTGGGGGTGGGGGTACTTATATAGATGAAAGAAAGCAAGAGACATAACTAAATGCAATGTATGAACCTTGTTTGGATCCTTGAATTTGAACAAACCAACTGTAAAACGACATTTAGAGACAAATAGAGAATATTTCAAAAAAACTGTGGATTCATGATATTTAAGGAACACTGTTCATTGTGATGGGTGTGATGCTGATATTGTGGTTCGGTTAAAAACAACAACAGCATTTTGGACAGGTGGTATGGAAATTATTTGTAAACGTCCAAGTAAACCAATGCGAATGTATTTAATGTATGTTATTCTTCATTCATCCTGCTTCCTCCCTTTATGAAATAGCAAACATGTCAAAATGGAACAAGATGTGAGAAAACATAACTTAAAAAAATCCCTATAGAACATAATAAGGAGTACCAGTGAACAAACACTTCAGAAAGAATGACGTTATTTTTAGATGAGATACTGGCAATTGGTTTAAGCAACAGGTATCCAGTACAGTTCCAGTTCAGCAAAGCTGAGAGCCCTCGGAAAGCAAACGGGTTCTAGGGCAGAACAGTATCGAAGAGCCAGCCACGAACCCGAGCTTGGAATGATGCTCATGTGAGCAGAACTTTCTGCTTGTCATTTAAAAAAAATTTTTTTTAATTAGTGGTTAGAGCCAGCTTTGTGCACTATGGCAGGTCTCCCCTGACGAGAGTTTCATGCTCGTATCTTACAATCCAGCACAGGATATAGAAATCAAAATTCCCAGAACACCTCTGGATATCACTCCATCTCAAAATATCTGAATTTCCTCCAAATGATAATCTGAAACTTTCATATGATATGATCTATTAAAAATCAGGACCTCAAGTTTCAAACACCAATGGGCAGGTATTTAAAACAGCCCTTGGCCAATTGTCTCCCTGCATACCTGTGTAATCAACCTAAACTTTGTGACCCACAAATAGCACACAGATTGGAGGCCTTCCCAGGTTAAACCTCTGTACAGAAAGGAGCTTTAAAGACCCAGACAAATGCAAACTAAATACAATAAAGGTCATAACCATGATTTTCTATAAATAGACTCCCATTTACACACCCATTAGGTCCTAGTCATATTGCTGTGCTTTATCCATTTTCACACCAATAAACATGTGTTGAATGAATGGATGTTTAGGGTGTAGTATTAGTCCAAACTGTTTCAGAAGTACCCAGTGGTGTATAAAGAAAAACTCAAACTGGGTTATGATTAAAAACAACAACAACAACAACAAAAAACATGGTGGTGAGAATTTATTCTCTGGTATAACTAGAAAATTTCAGGTCTAGTCTGGTTTTAGGTCCAGATGAATCAGGTGATACAGACAATGTTACCAGGGGTTATCAGGGTGTTTCCCTCCATCTCTCAGTGTGATTTTCCTTTGTGTCTCTATTTCCAGATATGCTCTGCCCCGGGCTCCCAGCCCTCCAGGAAGACATGCTGCTCTCTGCAATCCCAGCAGAAATAAGTATTATACAAAAGGGCTAGAGTTCACTCTAAGTAAACTTGCAACCTATTCTTATCCCTCCACCAATCACAGGGGCCAGAGAACTTGGTGCTCCACTTCATTATCCTGAGCCAATGACGGAGAGACTCTGAGCGTTTGGTTTCCTGATAGGCCAGCCTGCATCTCAAGTCTATTCCTGGTTTGGAGTGTGGACCCCTACAGAACTGCAGGACAGAGGGCAGGAGGGGTATCCCCAAACAGATACTTGAGTATTGTTACCTACTGCCAGGGGCAAAAAATGAAAGCTCATTTACGTTTTGTTTCATACCTAATTTCATGTTTTGAAATGAAAGGAAAAGCTGCTAATGTCAAGTGATTTTGCTTATCCACCACCTGAGATGACTCCACAGCATTAAAAAGTTTGAATTCAAGGCAATGACAACATATTTTAAAAAGTTAGCCCCTGGGAGCACACCGACATCATTATCACTGCCTGAGACTTAGTAAGTTATAAGTCCAGTCCTTCTGCCTCTTCCTACAGTTTGGAAAATCTAAAACTAATACAGAGGAAAAAGGAAAGAAAGACACAATAAAAGTCTGACTAATGTCTAATGAACAAAATAAACTGACAAACAAATAGATCCAGAGACACTGAAGCATGCAACAGACTGATGAATCACATGGGGAGGGGTGGGTGGGGAGAGATTAACCAAAGAACTTATATGCATACTAGAGGCATGGTGCACGAAATTTGTGGACTCAGGGTGGGGTGGGGGGTTGTTCCCTCAGCCTAGCCTGTGCCCTCTCACAGTCCGGGACCCCTAGGGGAGCAGGCCTAAGCCATCAGTCGGACATCCTTAGCACTGCCACGAAGGCGGGAGAGGCTCCCGCCACTGAGCTCGCCAGCCATGAGCCTGGCTTCTGGCTGAGCAGTGCTCCCACTGTGGGAGCACACTGACCACCAGGTGGCAGCTCTGCATTGAGCGTCTGCCCCTGGCGGTCAGTGCACGTCATAGCAACTGGTTGTTCTGCCGTTCGGTTGATTTGCATATTAGCCTTTTATTATATAGGATATGCAAAACCCATGGCCTGACAGTAGTGCTGTGAAGGCCTGGGGAGGGGTGGGAGCAGGTTCCCGGGAGCTAATGGGGGGGGGGGGGGAGGGGGACATCAGTAACACTTTCATACAATAAAGGAAACTTTTTAAAAATAAAATAATTTTTTTTAAAAGAGCAACAAACTTTCAAGAACTTACGCCTCTAAATAAGTTCTTTCTCCAAAGGTGCCACAGCAAGTGGGACCCTGCCCCCAGCAGACCACTCATTGGGAACCTCTTGTAAAGTTGCCTGCAAAGTCCATTTTCAAATGTCACTGGAGACCGGGGACCTTTCCCATCTTGCTCATTGTAGAAGCCTCAGAACTGGCACCGTTCCTGGTACATGGTAGGTGCTTAATAAATGCTATTGAGTGGATAGGTAACATAGTTCAAATCTCCTTATACTGGCTTTTAATTTTGATACCACCCCTTACCTCCTGCAAAAGGACTTCGCTTTCAGTGGCTTTTGTCTGTTTGCATCACAGTGAAAAGGACAAAAGGTACTGAAGTTTAGTAAATGTATCTCATACGGTAACTTGTACAGTGTTTCCAGCATGCTATCACCTATACTCTTATCAAAATGACTCAGTAGGGAAGTTTTGAAGATGGCAGCATAGGTAAATGCCTGTACTCACCGCCTCCCACAACCACATCAAAATTACAACTAAAATACAGAACCATCATCCAGAACTGCTGGAAAGCTGGCTGAATGGAAGTCCTACAACTAGGAAAGTAAAGAAGAAAGCACACTGAGACTGGTAGGAGGGGCTGAGGCATGGAGTGGGCTGGTCCAGCACCCACATGTGCGGCTTTTCTAATCAGAAGGGGGATCGTCTCTGCAGAGGCTGACCGGAGGAGCAAGGGGCCCCAGCCCCACACCAGACCCCTAGCCCAGGGTCCAAGAGCTGGAAAAGAAGTCCCTGTGGGCAGTACAGGCTGTAAAAACCAGTGACACAGAGGCTGCTGGAGACCCAGCTGTTCCTCTTAAAAGGCCGGCACCACAAACTGAACTTATAAGGCCCTGCTTCCTCTGAGCTCCAGCACCAGGGTGAGGCTCTGGGGAACACAGACACATACGAGGAGGAACTGAACTGTCTGGCATTGGGGCAGGAACTTGGGGGTGGCTTTCTCCCAGACAGAGATGCTCACAGGGATCATTGTTCCTATGCTGGGACCTCCCCAGTCACAGGACTGACTGGAAGCCATTTCTATTTGCTCCACCCTGGTGATTCCCTGAAACCCCGCCTCATCCAATTTACAACCCCACCCAAGCTGTGTGCAGCGGCTTTTGCATATGAATGGCCTGTCCTTGCTCTGGCTAAAATCTCTCAAACAAGCTGTAGCTGGGTGGTGCTAGAATTGAGGTGCTAAGGTCACATGGCTACTAAGTGGCCCAGCCAAGATCCGTATCTCATTCTTGCTCTATCACACACTCTTTAATTCTCACATTGTTAAAATCTGAGTGACCTGCAATAAATTTCTAAACAGTGCATCCATTTCTAAAATAGTTGAACTAGGTAGAGTAATTTTTAAAATACTTTGCAGCAGCAGAATCCATTTTTCAAACCATAACCATAACCTCAATTTAAAAAAATAAATGTCATGTGAGCCCTCTCTGGTTCAAGGAGGAGGGGGTACCTAGAGTCCTGCAGCTCCTCTGCTAAACCCTAACTGAACAAAATGTGATAAGGTTGAAAAGGAAGAGAAGATAAATTTATTGCAATAAAAATCTATTGCCTGACTGGTGTTGCACAGTGGTGAGTGTCAATCCGTGAACCAAGAGGACATTGGTTAGATTTCCAGTCAGGGCACATGCCCAGGTTGTGGGCTTGGCCCCCAGTTGGGGGCATGCAGGAAGCAACCAATGGATGTTTCCATCTCTCTATCCCTCTCCCTTCCTCTCTCTCTAAAATCAATTTTTTAAAAAGATTACTGGCCATTAGTAGCCAGTATTCATGACTCTATTGGATTTTCAATAAGATCCCATGGATTCCAAAGGCTTTGCCAACAAGTGAGTTTATTGAAACTGCATACACAACAGAGTCACTGGGGAAGCTTTTAAAAATAGTGATCCCTGAGTCCCACACGGAGCCAATTAGATTAGAATCTCCAGAGGTGGAGCCAGGTATGTGTGTGGATGTGCCTGTGTGTGTTTTCAGTGCCCTCAATGATTCTATTCTGCCTCTGGGATTGAGAACCCCTACCTTAAACTCCTCAGCCTAACATTAGAATCCTTCCTACCATCTATCATTCCTTCTCAGCCTGATTTCTCTACATTCTCCAGGTGGTCCAGCTAAGCCAGCCTACTCACCAACCCCTTCAAGCAACTTGTATAATTACAGTGATGGTGGCACTCATCCCAAGTGTCTAAGAAAATCTGATGATGCCTCTTGGAGCAAGAGAGTCCTGAATGACATTTTGAAGAAGAGAAGTGGACATAAAGGGGTGGATTTCCCATACACGGAGCTCAGCTAGAGTGAAGGTTGAGAATGCCTAACTCATGTGTGGGAGCAGGATATAACTGGGGGAAGCCATAAATGAGAAAAACAATGGAGGAAGAATATTCTCCAAAGCAGCAGAGAACACAATGCAATGAGCACTAAAAACCAGTGAGGTAAAAAAATAAAATAAAAGACTACCATGGAAAGTGAATAAGGTGAAAATAGACCCGCCTCTAAGCTATATGCCCTCGTATATTTGCACCTGTTTCCAACAGCCAGCATCTGTTTCAGCCCAAAACTGCCTGAACTAAACCAAAAATGGGAACTGCCCCCCAGTTCCCTAACCTTCAGCCAAACCTCATCATTTCTTACCAGCCCAAGCCCAAAAATCTTTACAAGTTTTAAAATAGACCAAATTCATCTCATTATTTTTGATGTGGGTAGAATCAATATGTATATTCAACTTAAATGTAGTCACCCAACAAATACACCCTGAGGGCTCGTTCCATGCTGGGCACAAGGTTAGGCCTGATGACTTAGAGCTGAGGAGGACAGGCATCTTCTCTAAGCCAGGGCCCGGTTAAATAGGAGAGAATGACACATAACCGGTGACAGCCGTGTGACAAGAGCCATTATAGAGGATTCCATGGGAGCTCGAAGAAAGAGGCCCTAAGTGTGTCAGGAGAGGCCCTTCAAAGAAGAAGAGACTTCTAAAGGGAAGGTTGAGCTGGAATTGTCCATATGGGCAGAGAAGAAGAACATTCCAGGCTCAGGAATCACATGGGAAAGGCACCCAGGCAGGACAAAGCAGAGCCTTTATGAGCAACTGAGGGTCACTGAGGGGCTGGGAGGCAGGGGGCAGATTCTGGAGGGCCTTGGAGACTTTTTGCAGAGTTGGGACTTTATCCTATAGGTAATAGATGACTCAGAGAGGGTGATGATATGATTTCATCTCTTCCCCCCAACCCCCTATGGAAGCTTAATTAGAATGGGTAAGACTAGAGCCAGGGAGATTGGTTTGAGTCAGTTTAGCCATGCAATAGACACTACTCAAGTTCATTATCTACAATTTTCTCTCCTTCCTGAGCCCATGTGACAGCTACACAGTCCCAGCCTCCTTGCAGTTGAAATGAATGTGTCACTTCTAGGCTGAGGCATCTAAGAACTAGCAGGTACCTCAGCTCTCTCTCTCCTTGAAGCCTAAATCCTTAGCACCTCCCAACCTGTCCTTGCAAACAGCATCTGCATTTGCATAAATAAGAAATAAAGATTCGTTGTGCTAAGACATGAAGTAAAAGAATTCATTCCTACCACCAAGGACTTTGTCTTTTAGGAAGAGGGGAGAGAATACTAATGAATCCATCCAAGAATAATACAAGGCAATACTCTGCTGGGAGTAAAATCAAGTGGACAGGTTGTCATGCCAGGAGTAGTCTGGAAGGCTTCATGGAATAGGTAGCCTCTGTAAGAGCCTTGAAGAATGTCAAGTAGAACTTGAAGAGGTCACAGAGGTCATTGGGCAAGTGGTTGAAAGGAACATCACAAATATGCCTGCTTTAATTGGGAAATGCCTGACTTCTCATGGGCAGGAATCTATAAAAGGATGGTGATAGCTCAAGTTCCATCTGATTGTTTTTCCAAGTGAGGAAGATCGAGCCTGGTTTGTTTTTTTAACAAACCATATTTTTAGTGGAGTCCATTATGAATCTTACATTTTTCAAGCTGTCTCAAAGCTTATTTTATGTTGACATATTTCAAAGCTTGCAAAATCCTTGCGCGGGCCGAGATGGGGAGCTCAAAATGAAAGGAAAATGCATAGACAAGAGCATTACTTCATAACCCATTTAAGAAGATGGAACTCGAGAGAGAAATGCTCACTTGTGGAATCCCTCATGTTATCATCCTGCTATTTTAAAACACTCCTGTTTATAGTCAGCCCTACTTGGTGAGAATTCGGTGCAGACCAGGTGGCCACCTCCTGCCCAGTCCCCTCCAAACAAGTCATTCTCTCTGGAATCACGATACACAGGGAACTCTTACAATTCCTTTGTTCAGTGTCCTATGGCCTCACGTACCACAGAGCAAAAATACAGACTCCTAGACTCAGCACTAGACTTGACTCATTTAATATAGTTCAGCTCTTAATACCTGATCCTAATTGATTTGTGTGATGACTCATTCAACAAATGACAAACTACCATACATAAAGCACAGTACTAAGTGCCAAGGGGAAGGTGAAGAAGATGTGATTGATTCTTCTCTTCAAAGACCTCAGGTTCTATATTCCCTTGGCTGTGTGGTTAGAGCAGAGATTGCTCCAGATAGCTGTTCAGGTGAATCTGAGTGTTCCCTGGTGTGGGAAATCAAACGACATCCTCTGATTTTGGAACTGTGCCTCTCTGCTAGCTATTTTCTTGGGCAAGAGCCAAACTAAAGTCTCAGCCACAGCCAAAGTCAGCACCCTCTCTTCTTCCAGCCAGAGCGAGACCTCCAAGAGCCCCAGAGACTGCCCCAAATGTCGAGTGGTCTCACTGGTGTGAAATCCATTCGGTCACCCCAGCTTTTCACACAAAAGTAATTTGAGAGAGAAGCCATCCTTCCTTTGTTGGCCTGCTGGATGGGGTTTTACTCCACCATCAACCAAGCTGGTGAACGAAATTCAGAATAGGTGTGGCGGCCTCAACAGAACTTACACAAAAGGAGCTCTATGCTACCCAGAGGGGAGAAAATGTCCCCCCTAAAATCTGATCAGTGACCGTCTTAATTTAATCATCAGAAGTAGCAAGGGCAAGAATTCACTCTACTCCTCCATTCAGCTTCCAAATGCACCTGGCTCTGATACCAACAGGAAGAGAGTGAGGCTGGGCTCAGCAGCAGAAACGTGCTTCTACTTCAAGGCATCCGCTAAGCAAATCCAAATACTAACAATAACTTTTCGCATGAAAAAAAACAAGGGCTTTAATTTTCACTTATTGTTGTTGACTTAAGTTCCACAGATCCTACCTAATTGTTAACATAGCAGCAAAATACCCTAATTTCCCAGAAAACCTCAAGTGAGCGATTACAGCTAAGGGGTTAACACTGGTGGCTGGCGAGGCTCCTCGGAGGAGACTTTACTCTGGGTTTTCCGCTCCATTTTATTCTGTGGCTGGTTTGTTGTCTATAGTATCTGATTTATTTCCAGGCACTGCTTTCAAAAGTGAAAACATTTATTTTGTTTTGTCAAAAAATTGCCTTGCAAAACACACTGTTGCTCCGAGACATTTAATTGAACTGGCATCATCCTGTGTTAAAACATCTCAGTGTTAAGTAAACTTGACCCGTGGCACCAAAGCGCTCTTTCCTCTCCAGCTGTGCCATGCCACCGAAATGCATTTGCACATATGTCATAGCGCAACTTCTCCAGCTGAACAAGAGTAAACCTCCCTCTGAGAATTAATGAGGACCTTCTCTTCACCTACCAAACTCTCAGTCTTACCTCTTTTTGAAGGCAAAAACCCTTGCACCAAAAGTAGAGCATTTTTAAAATATATTTTTATTGATTTCAGAGAGGAAGGGAGAGGGAGAGAGAGATCAAAACATCAATGATGAGAGAAAATCATTGATCCCCTGCCTCCTGCACGCCCCCACCACGCCCCCCACCGAGGACTGAGCCCACAACCTGGGCATGTGCCCTTGGCCAGAATCGAACCTGGGACCCTTTAGTCCATAGGCCGACACTCTATCCACTGAGCCAAACCAGCTAGGGCAGAGCATTCTTATTTCCTATTCCAAGTGAAGTGTCTTTCCTGGAATTAGCTGCCAGGAATGAGTGTCCACCCATAGAACTGGACTCCCCTGATGCGCTGAGGGGTTGGGTTAAAACTGGGTCAAAGTCTTCAAGAATCCTAAGAATCAGGAAAGTACATAATCACAAACATATTCACTACAGTATTCTTCTTAATTGCAAAAAAAAAGAGACAAGGCTCAACATTGGAAGATAGCTGAGAAAATATTAGTTTCATTCTTGTGATGAAATATTGTGCTTCTTGCCCTGACCGGCTTGGCTCAGTGGATAGAGCATCGGCCTGCAAACTCAAGGGTCCCGGGTTCGATTCCGGTCAAGGGCATGTACCTTGGTTGCGGGCACATCCCCAGTAGGGGTTGTGCAGGAGGCAGCTGGTTGATGTTTCTCTCTCATCGATGTTTCTAACTCTATCCTTCTCCCTTCCTCTCTGTAAAAAATCAGTAAAATATATTTTTTTTAAAAAAAAAGAAATATTGTGCTTCTTTTAAAATTGTTAATAGAGAGTTTAGATGGCACGTGGAAATGGGCATTATAGCCCTGGCCCATGTTGCTCAGTGGTTAAAGTGTTAGTCGGAGCACCAAGGGGTTGTGGGTTCAATTCCCGGTCAAGGGCACGTACCTGGGTTGCAGGTTCGGATCCCCAGCCTTGATCTTGAAGTGCATGGGGGAGGCAACCAGTCAATGTGTCTCTCTCACATTGCTGTTTTTTCTCTCTCTCTCTCTCTCTCCCCCTTCTCCCTCCCTCCCTTCTATTCTCTCTAGAAAATCAATGGGAAAAATACCTTCAGATGAGGATTTTTTTAAAAAAAAAAGAGGGGGGGAAGAAAGGGAGGGAGGAGGAAGGGAAAGGGAAGAGGAGGGAAGAGGAAGGGGGAGGGGGGAGGGAGGGAGAAGAAAGAAATGGGCATTATATGGCAAGTTTAAAAAGTCAGACTGCAAAGTGCAGAATGCTACATATAAAAGTAAAGGGAAAAAACTATTGAAAGTAATAATCTAAAGTGTGTATCCACCACTGTGATGGGATGGGGATGGGGAGGGAGACTGGGTGTGGAGAGTGATTATCCTGTTTTGTATTTTTCATGTTTTCCCCACTTACCTCCATGTTTGGCTGTTGCTGCTTTGCAGATATGAAGGCAAAGGAAAGAAACAGGACCTGCCCTCCCTGGAGCACAGCCTGTTGTCACCATGGCCAATGTCTAACTTCTTTCAAGATGCTTTTGTGATCTTGGAATTGCATAGTAAGTGACTCATTTGAGAGAAGATTGAGTATCGGGAGAATGTGGAGTCATGATACTTTAATTTCCATTTTAGAATACGTGAGGGAGGAGATATCAAAAGGACACATCGCCGAGAGTAGATGGCATGGAAGTTACGAGGACACCACAGCGTAGCCTAATGTGAGGTCAGGACCAACATGGCCGGATCTGAATTTACAATTAACACCTATGTGTGTGTCTAAGGGAGGAGGAGGGACACACGGAATGCACGTGCTTCACTCACACTCTCCCAGTTGTAAAGATCTTCTTTTCTATTTGGGGGGGACCTGATTCCAAGATTTCCAAATGTCAGTTCCCTTACTCCAATGCTTAAAGCAATCAAATAAAGCTTAACCAGCCCCAGTACTGTAAATACACCCTCCTGCCTCTCCCCCATTTAGATAGGCAGATAGACACCTCCTACCAGAGAAATGAGTTTTGCCTGGCTTCTTTAGGGCAATAAGAGAGCTGGGAATAGAACCGAGAGATTGAGTCCAACCCTTGTTTAAAATACAACAAGATAGGAGAGAATTTCCTAAGAGCAAAAATAATGAATGAAGAAGAGCAGATAATAATTTAAAGAGAAATGCTCTGTTCTTAAATGTGGTGTACCTCTGGGTTGTTAGGTTATTTTAAAAAAAAAAAAAAAGAAAAGAAAAGAAAAAGAAAAACACAGAAAAGAGCCCCTTGTGGTTACAAAAATCACATAGCTATGTTATGAGGACCAATAAAACTATTAGCGATTGGCTCAGAGCCAAGAATCCATTAATGACAGACTGGTATCTATCCAGGAATGTAAAATGTTTTACTAAATAAACACTCGAGCAGGAAACATTCAACTTCTGTCATTATGTAAAACTTAAGTGTGATTCTATCCTGAAGTGGAACCGCAAACAGGCCAGTTCAAAACGAGCGGGAAAGCAGCAGCAGCCCTGGTACCAGGAGGAACCACGGGGACTCGAATCCTCTGCAGTGGCGCTGACCCCGCAGGCTGCACACAGTGGAACACTATTGCTGGAGAATGCCAAGGGTGGCGTTTCAAAACAAAATAAAAGAAGGAACTTGTTTAGAAGGAAGTGGAGTTAGCCACCCGGGATAATGGTTAGTAATTAAACTATAATGACTGATTTTTATAGCTTTTCAAGGCTATGCAAACAAAAGATTAAGGCTAATTGAAATATGAGATTAAAATAGCAATTACTATTTGTTACTTGGGGCTAACTACAGCTTTCTCACACATATTTACGTTTTTCTTCAGTGTAATGAAACCGTGTGAACAATTACCAATAAACAGATAACAAATTCCCCAAAAGCATGGAGCATCTGGTAATACATTAAAGCAGAAAAAGGCCTCTCTACTCCTGAAACACTTAGGACATGGTATGTATCCCATCATATTTAGGATTTTTCGTGTGAACTTCCTCGGTGTTCTTGCAGACCACAAGGAATAGTTTTCAATCTGATTATGCCTGAATCGGCATTCGATTTCATCAGGATTTAAAATTTCTGAAGAATCAGTTAAGAAGATCTACAGGAGGTTAGACAAAATGAACTGTCATCCAAACAAACAAATCATTTTGGCTAAAACAATCACGTTTAACCAAAGAATACCCGGTTTGCTATTACCTCCTAACACATTCTTCCCATCTTCTGACACGAATCTGCTAAGTAATGCTATACCCTCTGGATGTCTTTCATCCTTAGGAAGCCAAAATAAGTGGGGTGTTGTTATTTTTTTTAATGACAAGACCTGAATTATATTCTTGCAAGAAACTCAGGCTGTCTGTCAATGATGAGCCAGCTCAGACATTTCTATTTGTAAGACAAGATCATTTTCGGGATATTATTTTTCATGCTCAGCTGTCAGAAGAAATGAAAGCCGGGTCATATATTGTGTGACTCAAGAAAGAAAATGTGAATTTAGGTACAGCCTTCAACGCCAAAGTTATGAAATAGAGAGACAGTTAAGGCACCAGCCACTGCTACAACCTGACAGCCTAGCACAAGCGTCACTGGGGAGCTGGGAACTGAAGGGGTAGCTCTTTAGAATGCCAGAGTCACGTTAGACCCCCAATCTTTCAAATATTGTTATCACCTGTCCTCACACAGAGGTGGGAGGTGGCCGTGGCAACAGCACTCACCAAGCCCTTCTCCAGCATTACCTGTATTTCCATTATAATGTCCAGTGTAAATGTGTTTTTCTTAAACCAGACCCAAAAATACTGCAGGAAAGCACACTTTTGAAATCTATTTACTACACATGCTTTTCTAGTACAGTAATAATTCAGGCAACTACTTTAATTAACAGAACTAAATCTGGATTAGTAAAAAAGGCTGATAGAATTTTACAACAAAATCTGTGCATTCATATACATAAACTGTTTGCTATAATAAATGACCTGTTTATAATTAGAGAATCTCTATAAACTTAAAGAACCATAATCCAAACTTCCATTTTTTTTAAATCCTGTTGATTTTTCACTGCAATCCACCTTAGAAGAACCATAAGTCTACATCAGAAAATATATTTTTAAATGTCCATAAATGTATATTGTAATTACTAGCATCTATTGGCCTGGGCAGATTTATGACTACTGTTCAGAATCATATCCCTGAGAATATATAATATTCATAAATTGAATTCAATTACCATAATATCAAAGACAGAAAAAAGGAAAAGATTTTTACAATGTTGAAAAAGAAAATTTTGTGATGCAAAAAATTAAATGATCCTGTCAAGATCTTACCACACTATGCCGATGTCTGAAAAGCAGTTCGTGCTCTGCAAACTGACTTACACTATTATTTGCTTAGAAAACTTCTTATTCCATGCCAACAGCACCTTTACACCCAGTTCAGGATGAATTATCACATCTAAATTAGCAAACTCTTAATTAATGGGTTTTTGTCATTTTGGGGAAATCTCTGCCTACAACCTGTTTCATCAAAAATTCTGCTACCTATCGCTGGTAATAATCATCCCTGATTGGACCCCAAAGTTAAGAAAAACATTCTCCCAAGTCCTGTAATATCAGGGTGACAGAAATTTCTTAAAAGATCTTTTCATAGCCTTTATCGGTAAGAATGACTTTATAAAAAATAAACTCAGGAGAAGAAATTTTTTTGACATGCTACACCAGTACAAAATTGACAGTAATTAGTAAAAGAGGAAAGATTAGGCTAAATCTGGAAAACCTCAGAACAAAAGCATTCAAGATTAGGAATGGAAGCAGCTTTGAAACAACAAAGAGAAATGAAATAATGGGCTGCATATTATAGATAAAGCTCGATAAGGTAAATGCATAGAATTTTTTACATTCTCTAATATCCGGTGAACTAATTATTGTCTTGAAAACAAAAAGTGAACTAATTATTTATAATATATACCAAGAAGCCACTAAAATAACATTATTTAAATGGCTTGCAAAATACAGGTTTGTTTTTTTCATTATAGAAACTAAAATATACATGGAAGATTTATACTAGTGCCAGAAAGACAGCCATGTCCTTCTTAAGTCTTGGTATTAATATGGATGTGTAAGTGTGTGTGAATGTGTGCACACACGCACGCGTGTGTGTGCACACACCGACAACTGGCAACAGTATCCCACAAACAGACAAATGTTAAGGGTAGGAAACGTAAAGGTGGAAAAGTGATAAAGTCCTTATGACTCTCTTAAATGGAGTTAAGACCTATTAGGTCAAGCCCTGCTGGGTAAATAAACTGCATTAACTTTTTCAGGCCCCTGAGGTACTGTTTAGTAAATTACTGTTCCAGTGAACTAAACGATACCCTCGAGGCCTGAAAGAGTTAATGCACCTTCAAAAATGAGCAATTTACTCTCCTCTCACCAGTAGGATATCACACACCTGCACACCCTTGCCTCCCCAGCCGAGCATTGTAGGTATGATGTATTTGTTCATTCACTCACTCACTCACTCACTCAGTGGCTGTTCACTGCGCATTAGGTCTGAGCTAGGCAATGTTCTAGAGACACTGGGAATACAGCCATGAAAAGACTGACAGACTTTCACAAAGTTGACATTCTGGTGGGGGAAGACAAACACTCAACGGGAAGACAGTAAAACAATGTGATGTTACCATCTTGCGGGGTACAGTAACAAGCATCACTAGCCTCAAATACAAGGCTTTGTCGAGGAACAAGAAGGTTGGTGCACCTTGGTAGAGGGGACGATATGAGGAGGGTGCCCATTTTTACCAGAAACTCCCTGCTTAGAAAGCAAATGAATGAGGGAAATGGAAGTGGTGGGGGACAGCCATCATTTTTTAAAATTACAAGAGAGAAATGTCTTCAGGATGCTCTGTAGCACTTGGACACAGCTTTCCAGGAGGAAGGAAATAAGTTGCAGGGGATCCTAGAAGAAAAGTTCGATGATCAGTAACGGTTTGTAAAGAGATCCTGTCCTAAATTAGACAAGATCCATACTGGTTAGGATTTTCCAGAGAAAGAGAACCAACAGGATGTATGTGTGTGTGGAGAGAGAGAGAGAGAGCGAGAGCGAGAGCGAGAGCGAGAGAGAGAGAGAGAGAGAGAGATTATTTTAAGGAATTGGCTCATGCAATTATGGAGGCTTGGAGAATCCCAAATCCTCAGGGAGAATCCCAAAGTCTAGAGCCCATAGCCTCTGCCATTCTGATGTGAATCTGACTGTGGATTCAGTCAGACCTGGACTTGAATTCTTTTTTTTTTAATTAAATCTTTATTGTTGAAAGTATTACATATGTCCTCTTTTTCCCCCATTGACCCCTACTAGCCTGCCCCCATCCCCCATCCCAGGCCCTCATGACCCTATTGTCTGTATTCATGGGTTATGCATAGATGCATACAAGTTCCTTGGTTGATCTCTTCCCACCCACCCACCTCTGCCTTCACTCTGAGATTCCACAGTCTGTTGGAATGTCTCTGGATCTATTTTGTTCATCAGTTTATTTTGTTCATTAGTTTCCACATATGAGTGAGATCATGTGATACTTGTCTTTCTCTGACTGGCTTATTTCACTTAGCATAATACTCTCCAGGCCCCTCCATGCTGTCTCAAAGGGTAAGAGGTCCTTTTTTTTTTTTTTTACTGCTGCATGGTATTCCGCAGTATAAATGTACCACAGCTTTTTTATAGTCTCATCTACTGATGGTCACTTGGGCTGTTGCCAGATCTTAGCTATTGTAAATAGTGCTGCTATGAACATAGGGGTGCATACATTCTTTCTGATTGGTGTTTCATGTTTCTTAGGATATATTCCAAGAAGTGGAATCATTGGGTCAAATGGCAGTTCCATATTTAATTTCTTTAGGAAACTCCATACTCTTACATAATGGCTGCACCACTCTGCATTCCCACCAGCAGTGTACTAGGGTTCCCTTTTCTCCACATCCTTGCCAGCACTTGTCATTTGTTGATGGTAGCCATTCTGACAGGTGTGAGGTGATACTTCCTTGTCATTTTAATTGTATCTCTCTGATGATCAGTGACTGAGCATTTTATTATATGTCTCTTGGCCATCTGTATGTCTGCTATGGAGAAGTGTCTGTGTGTGTGTGTGTGTGTGTGTGTGTGTGTGTTTCTTCTCATTACAGCAGTCCCTTTAGCATTTCTCACAGTACTGGTTTGGTGATGATAAACTCCTTTAACCTTTTTTTGTCTGGGAAGCTCTTTATTTCACCATCTATTTTGAATGATAGCCTTGCTGGATACAGTAATATTGGTTTCAGATCCTTCCTTTTCATTACCTTGAATACTTCATGACATTCCCTTCTGGACTGTAGAGTTTCTGATGAGAAATCTACTGACAGCCTTCTAGGAGCTTGTTTGTAGGTAACAAATTGCTTTTCTCTTGCTGCCTTTAAGATTATTTTTTTGTCTTTAATTTTTGGCATTTTAATTGTGTCTGAGTGTGAGTCTGTTTGGGATCTTCTTGCTTGGGTTCTTCTGTGCCTCCTGAACTTGTGTGACTTTTTCCTTCACCAGATTAGGGTAGTTTTCTGCCAGTATTTCTTCAAACACATTTTCTATCCCTTGCTCACTTTCTTCTCCTTCTGACACATCTATTATGCGAATGTTGTTATGTTTCATGTTGTCTCACAGTTCCCTTAAGCTGTTCTCCTGTTTATTGTTTTTTCTTTTCGGTTCTCTGAGTTATTTTCTTTACCCTGTCTTCTAATTCACTGATCAGATCTTCAGCTTCCCCTAATCTGCTTTGTATTTCTTCCACTGTGTTCTTTATTAGTGCTATGTCATTCTTCATAGTTACTGTATCTTTTCTCATGCAGTTGAGCATCTTTGCCATCATTACTTTGTACTCTATGTCTGATAAATTTCTTATCTCTATTTCATTTAGTTCTTCTTCTGGGGAATTCTCTTGTTCTTTCTGTTGTTTTGTTTTTCTCTCCCCATTTGGGCTGCCTGTTTGTATCTGTGTCTATGTATTAGATAGATCTGCTACACCTTCCAATCTTTAGTGCAGGACAGCATCAGACACTGTTTCTGATTGCCCCTGAGTATCCTGTTTGGAGCTATCAGCAATGCACAGCTTGTGGCTCCCTCTGCTGGGGGTGGGTGCCTTTGGAAAGGACCAAGATGTGTACCAGGATCTGCTTTTCCTAGCCCTGGTCCCATACTTAGATCAGGCAAAGACACAAAGCCTCCAGAGATCTGCCTTTCCCTGTAGTATGATTGTTATCAGCCTTGGTTAGCCTCAGTCTATCCACAGGGTGGGGAAAGAGGTCTTCCAACAGGGTGGGGCAACTTCCTCCCCCCCCCCCCCAGGCAAAAACCACCTGTATAGCAAAGTTCCACCACTGGAGAAAGATTCCCTCCACAGAGTAAGGGAATTACTCAGTACAGGAAACCATGGTTGCTGCCCTCTGACCTCCAACCCCAGAGCCTCCAATCCTGGCTTCTGCTCACACAGCTCCAGTCCACTCTGCCCTCCCTCTGCTAGAGCCCAAGGTGAGTGGCTACACACTAAATTTTGTGTGTTGGCCCTTTAAGAGGTTGCCTACATTTCCAGCCACCTCTGGTTGGCAGACAGCAACCCTGCTGCTTTTCACAGCCAGATGAAATGTGGGTACCTTTCTCAGTTCCAGTGCTCTGGGCTCCCCTTGGGTTTTAAGACCCCAGCGTTTTCAGTGGGAACCCCCCACAGGTGAGCTATCTCTCCAGAACTTCAGCTGCTGTCTGTGGGAGACTGTCCAGCCCTTTCCCACCTCTGCACTTCCTACCAGTCTCTATGGGGTCTCCATTTTCCATCTTTGGTTATCCAGGTTCTCTCCAGCTAGTCTTCAGTTCATTTTTTCAGGGTGGTTCTTCTATATTTTAGTTGTATTTCCAGTTTGGTCCTGGGAGTGTCAGTGTAGCTTCCACTTACTCCATCACCATTTTGGAATCTCTGTTACAGGATATTCAAATCTGGGCTTGAATTCTGACTGTCACAGAATAGCTGGGTGAGTGCAAACACATAAGGTACTCTCTTTGAGCCTCGTTTTCCAATTTGTAAAAGGGGGCAATAATAACAACCACTTCAGGGGAGTTTTTGGTGACTATAAAATGCGATGATAGAAACTGTGCCCAGTTCATTCAACAAATGCTAAAAAATTCCAATTGTTCACTGAAGAGTCTTTTCATGTCTGTTCTCCAAAATCCTTTAACACTTGTGCATGTGTACATTTCTATGTATACAAGTGTGTGTGTACATGCATGCACACATACACATAGATGCCAAGAACAGGGATATGTCCACAGCAAAATTCTGCTGCTCAGGTAAGGAAACCAGAATTCCCCCAGTGATCCAACATGTTTCAACAACCAAGGAGAGAAGAGATTTCTTTAGAGGACACATCACATGCCTCAGAGAGCAAAGTAACTCCTATCACACTCTTCTCCTCCTCTCTCCTTCCCACTCCTCCTCTGAATTTTCTCAAAGGCCCCTTTTTTCTATATGTTTCAGGAAATTGTACAGGCACAAACATTGTTTTTCTGCATTCAGGAAACTAAAGTGAAGCAGACTAAGTTGATTTTTCTCAAGGGTATTGAAGGAATTGGCTTCAGAGAGTCTTTTTGACATATATGTAGAGAAATTGGGAAGTAAAATAATAACATATTCTAAATAAGTTCAAAAAAGTATTTGCTAAATAATAATTAAATGTTGCAGTAAAACATCCACATGAGTCAAGTATTTTCTAGGTAGCATAATAATAAATCCTAATAATTACATGCCTGTAGTAAAACCAACATCTCGCTACTAAAATACTGCCAGTAAACATGATGGGTTAAACCTGAGAGATGTCTGAATGAGGATGGAGCCCTGGGTCTCTCCCCTCAGGTCACTCACATAGTTTTCAGTAGCCAGTCCCTTGAAAGAGAGAATCTCTTTGAACAAGGAGAGTAAGTGCAGCCTGCAAGTTGTGTCAAGTTGGGTGAGACAGCTCACATTATAAGGTACAAACAAGCCTCACCGCTGAAAGCACCACACATGGCAAGGCAAATCCGGCCTGGTTGTGTCATAATTGCTTTGCTGAATGTAAGGCAGCCTATTTAGAAGCTGCTCCACTTAATGGGACAGCTTTTTAAACAGGCCACCCTCTTATAAAAGCGAGAGGAAGAGACAATTACTTCCAAGAACTGCGTATTTAGCAATCGCCTGTGGGGAGCGCCAACTGAAGAAAGCAACAGACAGTCAACTTGTCACTAAGCAGGAGATAACCTAAGAATTTTTTTAAAAGTACTCTGCTCTAGTCCAATTCTAAAATGATAAAAACATACACAAGGTTGGCATTTAAAATCTAATGGTCATGCTATAGCAGTGGTCCTACCTATCACAAGCACTTTGTTACAATTGCTAGATAGGGAGAAAGTTCTGAGATGCCAAACCAGAAATGATGCTTTTGGGCTTCAGGTCTCAGCCAATTCATTGGGTTGTTTGTGACTTTAAATATAAAGTTTAGTGGAAAATACAATATGTGGGTGAAAGATGTCAGGCATGACATTTTCCTATTCATTTTCTATTCACATTTCCAATAAGCTCCTACAATAAAGGTAAGCTGAAGGTGGCAACACTCATTTAGCCTGCCTGAGTCTCATGACTGCTAAGCAGTGGAACCAAACTCAAAGCCCTTATTTCCTAACTAGAGGCCCGATGCACGAAATTCGTGCAAGGGGCTCGGCCCTCGCAGCTGCGGAGGCTTGACTTGGCCCTCGCAGCCCCGGCTTCATCCAGTAGGTCATCCGGAAGAATATCCGGAAGGTCATTCGGCTGTCTGGTCTAATTAGCATATTATGCTGTTATTATTATAGATTCAATGTTAGTGCTCATTCCACTAAACTACACTGCAAATAATCATCCATTTTTGAGGGCCAGAATGTATGTGAGGTAGGCGTGTGTGCTCGTGTGTATATGTATATCCCCATTTCATTATGTCAACAGAAAGCTATTATTGAGAGTTTTGTTGGTTTAGGACAATAATCATATAAATGACCATTTTAGAAGAATAGCTTTATGATGTTGGAAAATGTTCATGACATTGTTAAATCAAATATTTACACAATGATATATACAATGATTCCAATTTTGTAAGAAGCAAACTATAGATACATGTGACTGTGTGTGAGTAGATGAGCAATCATTAATAAGAAAAAAATCATTAAGCATAGGGAAAATCCACTAGATGGAAACATGCCAAATGTTAATAGTGGCTATTGATTCTGGAGAATGGTCTTATGAGAGATTTGGCTTTTTAATTTCTTCCCTCTTCCAAGTTTTTTTTTTGAAAGTCTGAGACTATGAGCAGGGAGATATAACTATTGGGGGGTGGGCACACAAAAGATACATATTCTGTGGGGAAAATATAATTGCGATGTTATTAAAGATATTCACAATATTAATTTTAAAAGATCTTTTTCAAAGATAGATTAGGCCAAGATGTAGCATTGAGTACATTAAGAATGCCACTGAAATCATAATGTAAAAAATATTTGTAAGCATTGCTAGGTTATATATGGCACTGACTGTCTCTAAATATACAATTCACATCTTCAAAAGCTTCACCTAACAGATAAAATCTAGTTGCAAAAAATCTGTGTATTTGACCTGGTGGACTTTGAGAATTTCTTCAACACAAGTGTCCAAAACACCTCCAGGCGCTCTGATGGGTTCTGCTCATTGAAGAGTTGGAGGTGCTTTTAATAGGGTTGAGCAGGGAATGCCTCTGAAGGAACAGATGGGAAAGTGACCTGTATAACTGCACTAGTGCTGCTAGCTTATTAACTGCTCAGTCCCAGGAAGTCACCAGGATCCACAGGTAATTTCTCTTTCCTCTGGCTTTGTTTAGTGTATTGTCAGTTTCATAGCGCTTGTAATGTACTGTCTAATTATATGCTGGTCTAGAGGAGCTTCAAAGACAGGACTTTTCTACTTTCCTGAAGGTTTGGTCCCACCCCGACTAAAATTAGATGTTCTGTTTCTGACTCCTGAATAGGCACGTTTCTATGAGGAGTGCTCCACTTCCAGTGCTGTGACGGATATGTCACTTCCTCCCTCTGGGACCTATCTCTTTCTAAGCTCCAAATGCAGGTTCCCGTGCTCTGTTTTGAAGATCCTCTTCAGGAGCTGTGGGCTCTGAGCAGTGATTGACTGCTGACTGCTTCTCAGTCTCCTGCTCTGGTTTCTTCTTTTTTTTCTTTGTTAACATTAACTCATTCTGGGTGCATTTTGGAGCCTCCTCCCTTCTCTATCTACACTCACTCTGAAGATAACCTTCTCCAGACCCGTGGCTTTCAATCTATACCATTTATACACCGATGATTCCCCAACTCACTTCTCTAGCTGGGACCTCTCCCCTGAACTCCAGACCCATACATCCACTATGTCCCTGTTGAATGTGATCATCATCCCAGACTTCATATGTCTAAATCAAATACCTGCACGTCCCCCCCCCCCCAACTGCTCCGCCTGCTGCTCCCTCTATTTCAGTTCACAGGAATGCCCTTCTTTCAGTTGCTCAGGACAGAAGTCTTGGGGTCACCCTTGATTTGCTTTTTTCTTCACACACCGTTTCCAATTCATCAGGAAATTGATTTTACCTTCAAATTTTATCTATAATTTGGCCATTTAACAGTTCCTCTGTTACCACTGGAGTCCAAGCCACTGTCATACTTTCATTTGGTCTCCTGACCTCCTTTGGCGCCCCCTCCAGTGGCTTTGCTCTTATGCAGAATAAACGCCAGATCCTTACAATGGTTTCCAAGGCCCAGTACAGTCTGTTACTTCTGTCCCTCTTGCTCACTCGGTTCAATACTCTCTGGGCCCTCGTCCCTCAGGTATGCCAGGCCACCTAAGGGTGTTGCCCTAGCACACCCTCTGCCTAGAATGCTCTTCCTCCACAACCACATGGCTCACTCCTTCAGCACTTTCAAGTCTTCACTCAAATATCACTCTCTCAATGAGGCTTATTCCAAAGACTTCATTTTTTTTCACTTTATTTTTATTGTGGCACCATTACAGATGTCCCCAGCCTCCCACCCCCCAACCCCCATCCCTGCCTTTGCCCACCTCCACCCAGCCCCGCCCCCCTTCCCTTTGGCCATCACCACACCACTGTCGGTGTCTATGGATTGTGAATATATGTTCTTCTTTCATCCAGTTCCCCCTTCCCCAACTGACAGCTGTCAGTCTGTTGCATGCTTCCATGCCTCTGGTTCTATTTTGTTCATCAATGTATGTTGTTCATTTGATTCCACATATAAGTGAGATCATGTGATATTTGTCTTTCTCTGACTGGCTTACTTCACTTAGCATAATAATCTGCAAGTCCATCCATGCTGAAGGTAAGACCTCATTTTTTAAGTTGCAACACCAAATCCATCCTGCACACCCACTCCCTGTCACATTGCTTTATTTTGTCTCCATAACATAATCACTTTCTAACAAAACTGTTTATCATTTACTTATTTTTAATTATAGTAAAATACACATAAAGTTTACCATCTTAACCATTTTTAAGTGTACAGTTCATTGCATTCACATTGTTGTATGATCAATCTCCAGAATTATTTCCATCTTGCTAAACCTCAAACTCCATACCCATTAAACAATAATTCCCCATTCCCCCCCTCCTTCAGGCCCTGGAAGTTACCATTTTATTTTCTGTTTCTATGAATTTTACTACCCTAGGTATCTCATGTAAGTGGAATTATATAATATTTGACCATCTGTGACTTTCTTATGTCATTTTGCATAATATCCTCAAGCTTCTCCCATGTTGTAGCATATGTCAGAATTCCTTTCCTTTCTTAAGGCTGGATAATATTACATTGTATGTAGAGACCACATTTTGTTTATCCATTCATCCATTGGTGGGCACTTCGGTTGCTCCCACCTTTTAGCTATTGTGAATGGTGCTACCATGAACGTGGGTGTATAAATATCCTTTGAGACCCTGCTTTCAATTTGGGGGGGTAGTGATATACTTAGAAGTGAAATTGCTGAATCATATGGCAATTCTGTTTTTATTCTTTTGCAAAACTGCCATACTGTTTTCCATGGTGGCTATGCCATTTCATATTCCCACCAGCAATGTTTCAATTTCTCACCAACGCGTGTTATTTTCTGTTGTTGTTGTTGCTGTTGTCTTATAGTAGCCACTTAGTGGGTGTGAGGTGGTATCTCACTGTGGTTTTGATGTCCATTTCTCTATGATTAGTGATGTTGAACGTATTTTCATATGTTTTTGGTCATTTGTATATCTTCTTTGGAGAAATGCCTATTCAAATCCTTTGCCCATTTTTTAAGTCGGTTATTTGTTTATTTCTGTTGTTGTTGTTGAGCGGTAGGAGTTTTTTACATACTCTGGATATTATTCTCTTACCAGATACATGATTTTTTAAAATTTTCTTCCACTCCATAGGTTGCCTTTTTTATTCTGCTGATTGTGTTCTTTGATGCACAGGAGTCATTTACTTACTGTGCTTACTGTTTTGTTGTGTGTCTCCTCCTCTAGCATGTCAGCGCCACCGGGCAAGGCCATGTCTATTTTATCACAGCTGTATCCCCCGTGTTCAGAACAGTACCTGGGACTCAGTGGGATCTCAAGAAACATTTGTCAGATAGATGAATGAGTGAGTGAACGAGTCAGGGATGCGGCCCAGGCTATTCGCCGTTCCTGAGACCCACATGCATTGCAAACGTGGATGAAATCCAAAGCATAACTAATACTTATTAGAAAGAATAGTGCTTGAAAACAAGAGTTTACAAATAGGTTTCCTGAATTAAGGGCTTAAAAATACACACACACACACACACACACACACACACACAAAACCTTCTCGCCTATACAGCTGATTCCCAGGCTACCTGGAGAGCATGTCGCCTCCTTAGGAGTCCATTAAAGGGACAATGTTGGATACTATGCACACAGACCGAGCTCTCCCTGCTCCATTTCCTTCGCCGGGATTACTGGCTCTGCTTCCTCACCCTGCCCCTTAATGCCTGGCCTCTCTCCCAGCCCACTTTCCTTTCTGGGCTGCTCCCTATGGCCTTCTCTCAAATTGCAGGGCCCCGACTGTGTCCCCATATCTGCTTTATGTCGAAGGTCCCAGCCCGCTCTGTCAGGGATCACTTTGCCTCCATTGTTCTGCTGTGGACCACACACTGGGGCAGGGCTCAGGTACCCTTCACTCTAAGGAGGCCTGTGGGAGTCTGGGGGGAAGGCATGAAAAGGGACAATGATTGAACAGTACTTAGGAGGGAGTTGTTAAATGTCAGCCCCGATTAATGACAATGGTAATTTAGAATCTGCTTTTGGTTTCCATTGTCAGGCTTTGCCAAGTTTTCAACGTGGTATTTCAAAGGGTTCCGGGCCTGGCCGACGCTGCAGACTGACTTCCCGCTGCAGGGGCATCAGCGGACCAGGGGTGTGTGGTTTAAGAGGAGGGACATGCCCGACACAGTGTGTCCTGTCATTAGCTCGGGTCCTGTCTGGTCAGGTGCACCTCCTCATTCGAGTTCACCAGTATCCACCCACCCCAGTGCAGCCCTTCAGAGACAAGAAACCTCCATTCTTTCATTACAAAGACAAGTTGTTAGGGTTTCCCTTCTTCCTTACTCTCTCTTCTAGGTTTCTATGTTGGCCCCAGGGGTGGGGGGTGGGGAGTGGGGGGAGGGCAATAGTTACACTTCCCATCTGAGAACAATGGACTTTCACACACTTTGTTGCAGAGGAGGGTTATAATAAGTTGTTTTGTATAAATGCATTACTGTAAAGCCCAAGGGTGGGGAACATCCGGCCTGCATGCCATAAAAGGCCCGCAAAATCATTTAGCCAAGGCATTAGGGGTGAGTTCATTCAATGTTTGACCAAATACAGCAGGCTAGTTTTAAGTTGATAATTCTGTATGGCCCACGAATGTTGTTATAAATATCCAAATGGCCCTTGGCAGAAAAAAAGGTTCCCCACCCCTGCAGCTCTTGAGGTTCAGATCCTGACCCATCTTCTTTCTAACCTTGGAACTCTCAGCAAACCACCTAATCCCTCCAGGATTCACTCCCCTCCTCTGAACAAAAATGGTGATGATTATAGAACCTACCTAGTTACCTGTTATGAGAAGTAAACATGATGCCACATATAACACCCAAGAACAGTGTCTGACACATGGCAACTGCCCAATAAACGTTAGCTATTCCTATCCTTGTACAGTTAGTGAAGGGTTAGAGGTCTCCTCCTTTAGGACACATTTCTCAGCTCAGAACTATTTTCATTTTGGACCTGATCTTTCTTGGTTGTGGGAGGCTATGTGTTGAAGGATATTTAACCGCATCCCTGATTTCTACTTACTAGATGCCAGTAACCATCACCCTTCCACCTTTCACTCCGCCCCCACTCCCTACCCCCCATGATGACAATCAAAAAAATGCCTTCAAACATTACTAAATGTCCCTTAAATGAAAGGGCGAGGGCTAGGCCCTCCATCTTGCCCGAGGGTAAGGGCTACGTCCTCCATCTTGCCTTGGCCGCGTGCTTGGCAGGGGGCTTCTTCCCGGAGATCTGGGACTCTGCTAGCCACACCCAGGAACAAGACACCGACTTGCGCCTGGCCAATCGGCAGAGCACAGTCCTTTCTCCTCCCCTTACTCCAACCCCCCCTATAAGACCCGTCTCTACGCGGGGTTCTCTCTCTCGGCCACTTGGCTTGCCATTGTGTCGGTGAGTCTGGTGGATGGGGAGCTCAAGCTAGCTTGAAATACAGACTCTTATGCTTTTGCATTGGACTGGCTGGCTCCCTGATGTTGGTTTCTTGGGGATCTTGAAATCTGGGCATAACATTAAAAAGGGATGGGGGAGGGAGGGTGAACCTCCCCCCTGGTTGAGAACCTCTGCTTTAGAATAAGCAGCAAAAATTACATAAAGGTGCATATCTACTGCTATGTGCCCCTGGGCAAAAAGAGTTTTCCTTAACCTGGGAATTTCAGTACTCTCAGAGCGACTTTGAAGAGTTATAAAATGACAGAAAAGTATCCCAACACACTTCATATCCTTGTAGTCTTGGTCGGCCACTTTTAGTCCCTCCACACCGCTTTCCTCCCTGTCCTCCAAAGGTGGCCCACCCTTCTTTAGCTCCCATCTGGCTCAACTCCCACCAAAGAGGACGCAAGACCAGCTGTTACAGGCAGGGCATGTAGTTAGTGTGTGTGTGTCTCCCTGGCACAAAGCCGACACATACTAGGCGCTTAATGAAAACTTATTGAGTGAAAGCAAAAGAGGTGAGTCTGAGGATTTGAGCTCAGTTTCACTTCTTTTGCTATTTTCTGTGCTGTTTTGTCTCATAGAACGGTATCACCCTTTCAAAAAGCAGCAAATTGCACACAAACCAGAATCTAAGTGGTAGAACAGGACAACAGAGGCGCAGAAAAGGCCCCAGCAATGGAAGAAAAAGAGGAATTGACAAAGGAGTGATGGTGGGGTGGTGGGGTGTCCTCTGAACCAGCCTGGGGAAATTTTTATTCTCTTTTCAGCTGACAATGCATCTCTTTCCCTATTTTAGGGTTGTAATGAGCAAGGGAAGAGGAAGAGGGAGGTCCTCCCCAGAGGCTTAGAGAGATCAAGTCAGTTCACCCTTTTCTCCTTCCTGGCTGCCCCAAAAGGTAAAGTAGGGGAACCGCCTCACCCGTGTGAGATGTCTCCTCTTTCAGAGACAAATGAGAGCTAAGAGCAGACCTCGGAGGAGAACTCAACAGTAAGAATAACACTATCAATATCTAGCCTTGACGCTGAGGTGGAGGAGAAAGGGAAGAAATATATGCAAACACCGGGAGATGGTAAGTGAACAAGAACGTCGGGATTGACCCAGTGGTTCTACCTGCTGAGAGTTCATTGTCTTGGTCCTCTTTTTCTTTTTTAAAAATATTTTTTTTATTGATTTTTTTACAGAGAGGAAGGGAGAGGGATAGAGAGTTAGAAACCTCCATGAGAGAGCAACATGGATCAGCTGCCTCCTTCACACCCCCTACTGGGGATGTGCCCGCAACCAAGGTACATGCCCTTGACTGGAATCGAACCTGGGACCCTTCAGTCCGCAGGCCGACGCTTTATCCACTGAGCCAAACCCGTTAGGGCGGTCCTCTTTTTCTTTTGGCCATAATCTGGGCTCAGATCATTGACCATCTGAATTGTGGGCCGTTGGTAGTAGAATCTTGAGTGCGGAAATGACCCAGATGGAAATCTTTTACTGGATTTTAATGGGTGGAGGATAAGGGGGACTTAGAAAGAAACACATGTCTCCCTGTAAAGGCAAAAATTCATTTCCCCAAGAGAAGAAAGAGACAAGTGCCCCACACCCTCAATCCTCCCAGTATGACAAATGAAGACGGGGACAGGAAAAGCTAATGCAGGGGGTAGTGGAAATGGGCCACACGGAACGCTGGGTGAGCTGAGAAAACTAAGGTGGAAAAGAGGGATCTTCCCTCCGGCCTTCTTAGCCTCTTCTTTCCTATAGTTTCCTGATACGGCTGATTTTCCGAGACAAAAGTGTTGTTGCTCTCATTTTCCAGGAATTCCATTTCATTCATTCCCCCCGCCCCCCCACCCCTCACCCATGCTTTATCAGAGGAAGATTTCAGATGGGACTTAGCTCTGAACTGCTTAGACTATGGGAGTCCTTGGAAGTGCTCTTGGATAGCGATTTTGTTAATGGCCACCTTGAGCTTGCGTGGTAGAATATTGTAGACAGTTATCTTGTTGTCGGGATCTATACTTTGCAGTAGTGGCTGCTCTTGTTCTTCAGTTGAGCATCTGTTTAGCCACTTCCTTCAGAGACTTCTGCCCTCGGAAAATGGTGCTGATGCTTCCAGCAGCATTACCTGGGTCACATGCTGCCATTCGCATTGGCATCAAGGGTTTGCCGGGTGAGCTGTGGCTCAGTCAGAACTCAGTACTACCAGTGCCTATGCTGGTGGGTGAGGCAAAACCAGAAAAGAAAAAAAGAAAGGAAGGAAGGAAGGAAGGAAGGAAGGAAGGAAGGAAGGAAGGAAGAAAGGAGACTCCAGTTTGTGAAAGTTAGTACTTAACTGGCCAAGGAAATGAAGACAAGCAGACCAAGATGAGATGGCTCAGTGTCTTCATCAGTTTAAGCTGCTATAACAAAAATGCCATCAACTAGGTGGCTTAGGCAATGACTATTTACTCCCAGTTTGTGAAAGTTAGTACTTAACTGGCCAAGGAAATGAAGACAAGCAGACCAAGATGAGATGGCTCAGTGTCTTCATCAGTTTAAGCTGCTATAACAAAAATGCCATCAACTAAGTGGCTTAGGCAATGAATATTTATTTCTAACAGCTCTGAAGGCTGAGAGATCCAAGGTCAAAGTGCCAGCCAATTCAGTTCCTGGTGAGAACCCATAGCCTAGTTTGCAGATGGATGCCTTCTTGCTGTGTCCTCACATGGACGGGGATGGCAGAAGAAAGGAAGAAAGCTCTCTCATGTATTTTCTTATAAGGGCAGTAATCTCAGCATGAGGACTCCACCTTCATGACCTAATTACCTCCCAAAGGCCCCATCTCCAAGTACCATCACATTGGGACGAAGACTTTAACATACAAATTTAGAGGGAACACAAACACAGGGTCCATAACATTTGAGTCACTGTCTATCAGAGTGATCAGCTTGAAGTTTCAGGAGCAAATTAGAGCACTCCATTATTCATGATCTCCACCAACCAGTAGACAGAGAAGATGGTATTTGGCCATGCTGTCGAGACTTTGGGTAAGAGCGCCATGCTGAAGGTTACCATGAGATGGTCAGGGTGCTGGTCACAGATCTTGCTAATGAGAAGAGTGCCCATACCAGACTTCATGTCTCCCACCCAGCCAGTGAGCCAGTAGGAAACCATGAAGCCTGTTACAGCTCTACGTCCTTACTCTGATGGAATTGTAAGGATTATCAAGATAACTTCAGATACTTTATTTCGATGAAGTCTTTCATCTCTTCTTCCTCCTTTCTGTGGCCCTTGCCTGCTCCAGACTGACTAAAGATAAAGCTGTCTGGCCTAACGATCTGGCCAAAAGGACTTGAGCAAACATAGTCTTTGGTTTATAATCATCCTAGATGATACGGGGAACAGGCTACTACCTGTAGTGCATTATAACACCTGGAGATCTGGTCTGGCTACAGACCACTTCTCTACTCTAGAGCTGGCAGGCTCAATGCTGTGCTCCTCACCGAACACCAACCAGAACTTAGCACTCACGTGAGTGTACACTGGACAGTTGAATAGGCTACCCTCAGGGGTAGAATTGATTTTTATTTTTTACTCACCTCAAAATATGTGGAGAACAAGAGAATCATACATTTTTTTTCCTGCTTCTCACTTTAAGAATGGCACATGGCCCCAAGAGCTGCAGCCACTAGATCTGAGTTCAGATATTCTAAGACTGCTGCAGCTCTAGTTCCTTCTTTATTTTTCTAATTGTTAGAAGTGTCTTCTCTGTTCTAGTAACTGTTACTGTACTTAGAAGAGTGTTCAAGCCCAGTTCGGTGATTCAATAATCATTGATTGGTTTAAAATGAGAAAAACTTTGCAGACTGCCAACTTAACAGATATTGCTCATGCTCTTTATTTCTCAGCTGTAACACGTGGGTAGATTTGGCTTGAAAGAGGAAGAAATTTCAGTAGTATCAGGATAGCAATTTTTCAGGGCTCCATTCTGTTCTGTTGCTCACTTTTCCTGTTGTCAGAACTGAAGAAGCACCAGCTACACACACATACATCAAGATAAGAGCTGTGCTTCCATTAATGAAAGGGGAGGGTTCACCGGGAATCAAAGAGTTTTTACATTGCAAATGGTAAAGGGAATTTGTTTCAGGGTCTTATCTAGCTTTTGATCATCTGGACAGGCTTACA
>NW_005871451.1:115218-118448 GCF_000147115.1 Myotis lucifugus | reverse complement strand
TTATTTTAAAGACAAAAATTGCTTTTCATGCATCAAATATGTGTTGCAGCTGCTTAGACACACTTCTTTGGAGGCAAACAGGGGGGAGCCTGTTGAACTTAGGTATACACGGCGGTATAAGAAGAATTGTTCCTAATGCAACCAGTTTGTAAAAGTCACGAGGACTTTCAAAATCCACATCCCACTGCCTAAATGAACAGCATCCTACAATAACCAGAGGTTAACGCAGTTAATAAGCACGTGTCTGTTTGCATTAAGAGAAACAGAACAGAAAAACAGAAAGAGCCACATTCATCTGGTTCCTCTTTCCAATGTGGGACCAAGACTTCAAGGGAGAGCAAAGCTCACCTAGACTGCCAGTGTCAAAACCAGCAGTTGTTTCAGGCGTCTGTTAACTGCACGACTTTACTAACTTATTTTGACCACATAGATACCTCTCTGTGGCTCCCGCTGAGGTCGAACTCATGGACTTATCCCCAGGCTACAGATCAGCCGCAGGATAACAACATGGGACGGCTGCTGCCTGGTTTCAGTGAAGCACTTCTACGGAGAAGACCATGTCTTTTCCACCTTCTGATTCTTAACATAGTGTTTTGCAGATGCTAATAAACTTTTACCAAGCAAATGAAAGAAACAATGGATGGATGGATGAATGGATGGATGAATAGATGGAAGGATGGATGGTTGGATGAATGGGCTTTTATCAGTATTCCAGCGTGTGATTATCATTGCTACAAGTTGTTCTCTTTGTGAACAGGAGAAAAACAATTGAATCCCCAGGGCAACTTTAATTCCTAAGCTGATGTCCACCAGTGAAATATGCTCCACTTTGCTCCTCAGATGTTAGATGTCTGGCTAGCCCCGATTAGGTCACCCCTGCCTTTTAACCTTATTTTTATAACCTCCAAGAATCTCTTTGCTTCCGCTTCTCTTTCTTTCCTACCCTCAACTAATCTCCCTTCTTGTGCTTTCTTTACCTTGCCCCACATCCTTTTATCAGATGTAACCCTTTCTACGGCAAGTAAGAAAACCCAATCCAAATGGCTTGAGTGCAAGATAATTGGTCTATTGCTCATGTAACTGAAAATCCCAGGGCTAGAGCCAGCTCCAGGCCTGGGGCTCAGATTATATCTGGGGACCCAGTTTCTCTCTTCATCTATGAACTGTCCAGTATGTTGTCTGTATTTTCTGAGAGGCCCTCCCCTCAAGGTTGGAGAGTGTCTGCAGCAGCTCCAGTTTATATCCTTCTCGGTTTAAATTCAGCATAAAAGGAAGGGCCATCTTCCTTGATAGTTCAATACTGAATCCCAGGACTGAGCCTCCTTGGCTCTGATGAGCTACGTGCATACACATGTACCAATCCCTATGCCCAGGCAGTAAACACACTGTTAATATTAGACCAAGTGTCACATTCCAGTGCTGGGACTTAGTGCAATCAACTAAACGCTCAGCACTTGAGCTAAATGTTGATTGAGGCTGTTTTCCCCAAAACATGCTCAAGGCATTTTAACCTCAGAAAGTGGGTATGAATGTCAAGTGGCACAAACAGCAAACACTCCCTAGCGTCCAAACTTGCTTTCTAGTTTTCTTCTCGTTTCTTGTGTCATTGGCACCCACAGGATTCCATATATTCCCTCTTCTTCTTCTTTTTCTTTTTTTTTGATATCTCTACTGATACTTCGGTCCCTACGTCAACACATATTAGTTCCATTTTTGTCCCTGGTGCTCTCAAACTCTTAAGCAATGTCTATTTTTCTGCCTTCTCCCACAATTTTCACCTGGATTTTAACTCGCCACCATTATCTTCAAGAACTGGCCTACCTGCTGGTTATAAGCCTAGCACCAGAACTATAACATCTGCTGGAACTGTTTGCTTTCTCTAGTGACCACAGAATCTCCCTCATTTTTTATCAGCTTTTTCCTTCTGTTTCTATAACCCCATCAAAACCAAATATACCCAGGCTTCCCCATCCATCTTAGGAAACAAGACAAAACCACTTTCATTCAGACTTGGCAGCACGCCAGCCTCCACCCTTCTCCTTCCTGTTCTCCGTCCCCTCCCCCATCACACTATCACCCCATCTCAACCCCTCCAGGCTTAAGCCTGTCTCTGCTTTCTTTCACCAAACTCATTTCTTGCATCCCTGAAGCTCTGTTTCTGGGGCTGTCTCCTTTCACCACCCTCCCAAAGATTTCCTCACAGTCAAAATATTTGTTCTTTTTCTCCCTCACCTTCCACATCCAAATTGCCCTCAAGACCCTTCAAGTAGACCCTGCAAGTGTCAGTTAGCTCTTTCCTCTCTTCTCTATTCCTTTTGCCATATCAGGAATTCTCTCAAAGCTTACCCTTCAATCTGTCCTTCCATCCAATGCTCAGAGTTGATTTGTAAAACATTCCTCATCTGCAACAACCATGGGAAAAAATTTGTATGCTCTAGCTTAGAATTCAAGGCTGCTCATCATGTACCCTCCTCTGCTGCTGCCATCCTAGGCCACTCCACATCCCAGCTGCATCTCCCTGCATGTGCCCACACTGATCCTTCCACCCCGAAGAACATTCTCACCCTCCTGTTCGCTACTTCTACAGCGGAAGCACTCCTATCTTTCTTCAAGACCCCCATCCACCATCTCCAACTCTTTGACACTAGCTTTAGAGCCCTCTCCCCACCTTGAAGAAGAGTAAGCTCTTCCTGGCTGTGCTCCTCTAAGAGTTATCACCCTGATTTATAACTGTTTGTGTGTGATTGTCTGAAAGTACCAGACCATGAACACTGAGAGTTGCCTCGTGTCTGTCCCTGATGCCTCACACAGTGCCTGCTACACACAGGAAGTGAGGTCTTTACCACCCCTCTGTTCCCAAAGCTTCATCTGCTTCACATTTCTTCCATTTCCAAAACCATAGCCTATAGCAGTGATGGCGAACCTATGACACGCGTGTCAGAGGTGACACACGAACTCATTTTTTTGGTTGATTTTTCTTTGTTAAATGGCATTTAATATATAAAATAAATATCAAAAATAGAAGTCTTTGTTTTACTATGGTTGCAATATAAAAAAGATTTCTATATGTGACACGGCACCAGAGTTAAGTTAAACACGCCGAGCTCAAAAGGTTCACCATCACTGGCCTATAGAGTTGCTCTTCTGTCCCCTTTATCTGACCCACTGCAAGAATCCACAGAACCCTTCCACACTTTTTCCTAGACATTCTTTTTTATATTTTTCTGCAA
>NW_005871451.1:102882-111659 GCF_000147115.1 Myotis lucifugus | reverse complement strand
TTTTTTTTAAAACTCAACACTTGGCTCCTCCTTCCCTTTTCTATTCCCAATGATGCATTTCCATAGTACCAGGGAGAATTTATGCCAACACTCTCTCTTTTTTAAAAATATATATTTTATTGATGTCAGAGAGGAAGGGAGAGGGAGAGAGAGCTGGAAACACCAATGATGGGAGAGAATCATTGATCAGCTGCTTCCTGCACAGCCCCACACTGGGGATCGAGCCCACAACCCAGGCATAGGCCCTGACCGGGAATTGAACCTTGACCTCCTGGTTCACAGGTCTATGCTCAACCACTGAGCCATGCTGGCGGGGCCCATTTTTAATTTTTGAGGAAACTCCATACTGTTTTCCATAATGGCTGCACCAATCTGCATTCCCACCAGCAATGTACACGGGTTCCCTTATCTCCACATCCTCACCAGCACTTGTTGTTTGTTGATTTATTAATAGTAGCCAGTCTGGCAGGGATAAGATGATATCTCATTGTAGTTTTAATTTGCATCTCTCTGGAAGGCAGCTATGCTCACCACTATACCACCAACGCAACTTAATTTGCATCTCTCTGATAATTAGTGACATTGAACATTTTTTCATATGTCTAGTGGCCATCTGTATGTCCTCTTTGGAGAAGTGTCTATTCAAGTCCTTTGCCCATTTTTTAATTGGCTTATTTGTCTTCCTGGTGATGAGTTTTATAAGTTCTCTATATATTTTGGAGATTAACTCCTTATTCGATGTATCATTGGCAAATATGTTCTCCCATACAGTGGGTTCTCTTTTCATTTTGTTGATAGTCTCTTTTGCTGTGCAAAAACTTTTTAGTTTGATGCAGTCCATTTGTTTGTCTTTCTTCTTGGTTTCCTTGCCCTAAGAAATATATTGGCAAAAATATTGCTATGCAAAATGTCTGAGGTTTTTTTTTTTTTTAATATATTTTATTGATTTTTTACAGAGAGGAAGGGAGAGAGATAGAAACATCGATGAGAGAGAAACCTCGACCAGCTGCCTCCTGCACATCTCCCACTGGGGATGTGCCCGCAACCCAGGTACATGCCCTTGACCGGAATCGAACCCGGGACCTTTCAGTCCGCAGGCCGACGCTCTATCCACTGAGCCAAACCGGTTTCGGCAAAATGTCTGAGGTTTTACTGCCTATCTTTTCTTCCAGGGCTTTTATGGTTTCACAACTCACATTTAAGTCTTTTATCCAGTTTGACTTTATTTTTGTGTATGGTGTAAGCTGGTGGTCTCATTTCATTTTTTTGCATTTTCCCAACACCAGTTATTGAAGAGACTATGCTTACTCCATTGTATGCTCTTGCCTCCTTTGTCATATACTGATTGACCATAAATGTGTGGGTCAATTTCTGGGATCTCTGTTCTGTTCCATTGATCTATATGGCTGTTCCTGACATAGTACCAGGCTGTCTTGATTACAATGGCTGAGGCTATAAGGGTCTTTTTGGTTCCATGTAATTTTTTTAAAATATTTTTTCTAGATCTGTGAAATATGGCATTGGTATTTTAATATGAAGTGCATTGAATCTACAGATTGCTTTGGGTAGTAAGGACATTTTAATGATATTAATTCTTCCAATCCATGAACACGGTATATGGTTCCACTTGTTTGTATCTTACTCTATTTTTCTTCAGTATCCTATAGTTTTCCAACTATAGGTCTTTCAACTATAGGTTTATTCCTAGGTACCTTATAAGTAAAAAAAAACATATTTCTAATTATTTATTACATTTATTGAGTGTTTGCTATGTGTTGGGCACTATTGTGCAGAAGATGCTAGGAATAGAGCACTAAACAAAACAAGGACAAGAAAAATATATTTATGGGGCCTCATTCATTAAACTTCAGAGATTTAGAAAAAACTAAGTTATTAAATCTTTTACTTTTATACGCTGCATATTAATGTTAAAACAAGTTAGCTAGTCACTTCAAAGCACAAAATGTCCACTAAGGGACACCAAAATAATCATATTGATGGGGGTCTCCATTCATCCTTGTATCATCAATGCCTAGCTCTCCTACAATTCTCAAAATTGTGTGCAGTTTGAGTGTTATCTTCTCCTAGATTGTCTAATTTTTTTCACATCACTCACAAGTAATCTGAGTTAACCATGATTGTTTTCTTAAAATGCAAATGTTGAGGAGCTAAGAGATATTTACATCTTCATGTATTTCAATTAAATTGTGTTTCTCCTACATCTGAGTTAAGGAATAAAGTTTTGATGGAGGGAAGAGAAGAAAACAACTTTGGAGATAGAAATGTTTACAGAAAGGGTAATCTCTAGATTGAGGACATATTAAGGTGCAGGGCTGGGAGTCTTCCCGGCAGTTTTGAGGATGGGGAAATTGGGTGAGTGGTACAGAAAGAGTGGTGCAAAAATGCAAAGAATTTCTCCATTCAGGAAAGAGAAAGACCTCTTTTTTTGTTTTCCCAATGATTATCTGTTTCCCAAATCCAGAAGAAGTCAAAATTGCTTTGTTAAAAAAGTCCATTTGGGTTAAAAAAAAAAAATGACCTGAAAATGCAAATGAGCATTGTTTCCATAGGAAAATGTTTCTCAGCTATAAACAGCCCACTTACAACTAGGCTATTGAAATATGACCTATTTGTAAATTGACCATTATTCTGACTATCAAAACACAAAACCCACACCCAAGGCAGTTTCAGAAACCTCTAGAGCAGCGGTTCTCAACCTGTGAGTCGCGACCCCTTTGGCGGTCGAATGACCCTTTCACAGGGGTCGCCTAAGACCATCCTGCATATCAGATATTTACATGACGATTCATAACAGTAGCAACATTACAGTTATGAAGTAGCAACGAAAATAATTTTATGGTTGGGTCACAACAAGAGGAACTGTATTTAAAGGGCCAGAAGGTTGAGAACCACTGCTCTAGAGAATACACAGAAACTCATCAATGACCTAAACTATAGGTTTCTCAAGGCAAGCCTGAAGCTAAGAACTCACGGAGTTTTGCAATCCATACACAACTATCCCAGCAGCCACAACTCATATATTCCAAAACCACAGACCATGCTGGAGGCCACTGTGGTAGCTTCTCCTCCACCAGCTGGCTGCCCTGTCATCGTGGCTCATTGCAAATTTCTCACACTGACATTTAGGGACCAATTACAGAGCAGATAGATCATCTGTGGGCACAATTATTTAGAGGTTAACTCCTTGAGCTCTAGGGTGTGAAAGAACTAGGTTTAAATCTTAGCTACTACTTCCTGGCTGGATGACCATGGCCGGTTAATTAAACCCTGCACCTATTTCCTCATCCGTAAAGCGGGAATTATCATAACGCCTACCTCACTGGGTTTCTGGAGGGTTTAAATGAGATGATGCATGGGCAACAGTATTTTCATCATGTGGTAAGCACTTGGACTTACTCTTGTACATGGGTTCCCTGATTTACAGCAAGTGAACAAAAAGAAAAACATTTCATATCTTCTGCTTCCAATGGGCCATAAGTGTAAATAGTAATTACCGACATCTCGGTTGGCCTAGGTAATTTACAGCTTTCTTTTTTCAACATTAAAGAAACCAAGAAATAATCTAATTCCTATGTGGGCTCTTGAGATGCTGAAATGGGGCAAAGGCCTATAAACACTGTTCTAATAGCTGAGAGGGATTTGGTGAATGAACATTTCATGAAAAGAGAGTTATGGAAGAGTTATGAAGCAAAAGTGTCATTCCCTAAATTATGGCTTTTAAAGTAACCAGTGTCTTTTCAGACATTCAGTCTCATACTGGAACAAAATACCACTGACAACTATTCCTTGACAAAGTAATTTTTCTACGTAGATTCATATAAACCAGGCTGAGTTTTTAAGGGGGAAAATGAGTTTAATAATACAGTATTAGATTTGAGTATCACCCAGGAAAAGTATACTGTAAAAAATGTTTTGAATATTAAATTGACCTCCGGTAAATTTAGTGTTGTAAATACTTGTATTATAGTGAGGTAGACAGTTAAAAAAAAAAAAACTCTCCATTAGACAGACTTAAAAATTTTTGTAATAATATTTAAGAAAATGATAACATTAAGAAAGAATGAAATATCTGATTAATGTTTAACTTTGTACAACTCGAATATAAACTTTAAAAATATTAGAAATTATAACATTTGAGTGCATATAACGTTTTGTACATTAAGATGAATTGCATGCTGTCCATTTCCTCTTTGCATTTCCAGTCACCTTAAATAAACAAATATATACAGTCTTTAACAGAACAACAGTGCATCCAAAGCAAATGTGCATTTTAAATTATTTCTCCTGGCCAACTCTTTTTTTTTCCTCTCAGCATTTTATATTAGCATTTACTATCATTCTCATCCTTTCTTTGACATGTAGTTCTCTGAACCAAACAAGCAACAGGTTTAGATCCAGAGAGAGCAAAACCACTTTGGAAAAACAAAATGTTTGTCATGATTGGTGTAAGTTCCCTTGTTTAAACCATTTCATGGTCAAAGACGAGGAGGAAGCAAACTTTTCAAAGGGCCTACTTATGGGCGATGTTTGGAAATAATACTGGTGCAGGCTGGGGGGAAGTTCATGTTTTTGACGATCTGGGAGTGGGCATTCCAATTGCTCTGTGCTCTCTCCTGCTTCCTTCCTGAAGATGAATTCCACCCCCTGCCTCCTTCCTCACTGCCAGGTCTCCCATCTCCCACCCCAAGCTCAATGTAACACTTTGCTCTTTTCACAGTTTCTCATTACAAAGCTTTAAAAACATTGCCTAACTGGTAATTACAATCTGAAACAATTCTTTGGAGGGGAGCCCTGGGCTATTGCTGGCTGGTAATCTTTCAGGAATGTCACAGACGGAGAGGAAGAAACACAGATTTTAAAGAAACTTGGGAGACAGGGACTTGGATCCCCTTTCATCCTTCCCTTCTCTGCTCCCGGCCTCCCCATCCTCCTCGGGGACCCACCACCTCACCCTTCTGTTTCTGGGGTCCTTTTCCCTCTGCACCTCTTCCCTTAGCTATATAGTTCCCCAGCCCTACCCATTTTTTGTTTGTTTGTTTGTTTAACTGGGAAATTGCCTTCCCCTTAAAAGCAGATGTCTGAATTTTGGCCAATTCTGTTCAAAGAAATCAATGAGAAACTGACACCAGGAGGGGCTTGTCCTAGGTTACCTCCAGCCAGGGCTCATGCACCTGAGTGTCAGGCTTCACAGGCAGGCCTTGCGGTTTCTCACTATCCTCAGGGGGTTCCACTTGGACTCATTCCTGTCATTCCATCCATACCAGCTCCCCTTTCCCCACCAGGAAAGGCAACTGTAAAGGCAGTGTGACCTGCGCCCCTGGAGTGAGATGCAGGTTGCCAGTTCCCTATGCCGGGGGAGGCCAGGGCAGAGCCGGGTGCTCCATGAAAAAGGCCCACCTGGCCCCTCCGCTCTCAGTGCTCCTCTAAGGCCTTTCTCGGCTTTCCTCTTCCTGGTGCCAATTCCTCTACTTTAACACGCTCTGTGTGGGAGGTCACGGGGCATGGGCCAGGACGTGGCGGGAAGACACCCCTTCCTTACCCAGGAAGAAAACAATCAAACCAAGACGTGGTCAGAGGTGATTCTCCCTCCCACACTGTTTCTCTTCTTAAATTATTTTTTTCTCTCCCTCTCTCTCTCCAATCCACGAAGCAGTTGAGAAACAGGTACGTGTCTCCCCTCCCCCACCTCCTACCAAACCCTGTGAGACACACCAGGAAATCCAAAGCCACGATCACAAAGATTTAAAAAAACGACAGACAGACATCCATCGTCCTTGGCTTGTTTTTTCCAGGGCGGCCAGGCGGGGTGTGAAAACGCGCCTCTCCCTCTGGGCTGGCAGGTGAAAGGTTCCGGGAAGGCCGGGCTCCCTCCTCGCCCCTCCGGCTGCTGCATGTCCAGGCTGCTGCTCCCTCCCCTCTGCTCCCAGGCCAGCTCCTCTCCCGACGCGGCGGTCAGGCCTCCCCTGCGGTCACGGGCCACGGCGGCGGGACCGGCGCCGCTACCTGCAGCCGCACGACTCCACCACCATGTCTTCGTACTGCTTGTACACCACGTTATTGCCCGCGTCGATGTACAGGATGCTGATGGGAGTCAATTTGGTGGGCACGCAGCAGCTGGGCGGCGTGGAGCCGGGGTCCATGGAGTTCATCAGCGTCTGGATGATGGCGTGGTTGGTGGGCTCCAGGTGCGAGCGCAGCGGGAAGTCGCACACGCCCTCGCAGTGGTAGGCCTCGTACTCCAGGGGCGCGATAATCCAGTCGTCCCAGCCCAGCTCTTTGAAGTTCACGTGCAGGGGCTTCTTGCTGCAGCGCAGCCTCGACTTCTTGCAGTGCCGCTTGCCGTGGCGGCTGGCGAAGGCCGTGCGCCCGCGGCCCCGGCCGGCGAAGGCAGCCAAGGCCGACGCCTTCCGCGTACGGGTGTCCAAATGTCGAGGCGTGGCGGCCACGACCCTAGCTCCGGGGCCTCTCCCACCCCGTAGATTCCGGCTGCTGCTGCGCTACCCATCTAGCGTGAGCCCTCCTCGAGGTGTTGGAGAGCGTCTCCATCAAACCTGTCCTCATAAGAGTGTATCACAGCTCCGATGTGCGCACCTGTAGCCTGGGAGCTTGCACCTGTGGGTGCGGGTGCCCACATGCAGGTGAAGTCCGTCAGACATGGAATGGAGCTGGCGTGGGAGGAGCAGGAGCAGGATGCAGGCGGAAGCCCTCATCTGTACTCTTTCCCATGCCCTGGAAAGACTGAGTGCCCCTGGTTGCAGAATCTCTCTCTGTAGATACTTTCTCCTGTTCTGACCACTTCTGAGGACCAGAGAAATGCAGGCTAGCCATTGATTAGCCCACACTTAAAAAAAAAATGCAAACAGAAGCAGGCTGATCTCTCCATATTGCACTAGAGAGAAATAAATCATCCTTTATACCTGCCTAACGTTCTCCGGTCATTGACAAACTCTCCTAAGAATTATGTCAGCGGACATGGCTTTTATCCTAGCAAGCCCTGCAAATACAGTTTGGATTATATCACATCTCTTATACCCTGGAAACTACTGGTTGCTTTGAGATCCTTGTACCTGGACTATAATGGGGAGGCAATGGGGCAATGAAGCTTAGGTTCTAAATCAAGCATGTCAAACTCAAAGGCTAACAACGGCTAAATAAACGAGGTATTCAACCCCCGGAGCTGCGAGTTTGACATGTTTGGGCTAAATGTTTCCACTTTGGAATTAAATAGACCTAGGGTTGGATTTCAACCTCACCACTGACTACTAGTTCTCAGCCTTTGGTAATGAACTTAATGTCTCCAAGCCTTGAGTTTCCCCATCTGTAGAATGGGAACTGTTCTGTGCTTGTGGATAAAGTAAGGGTGAAAAACATGTCAGCCAGCCCTCAGAACATTTAGCTGGTGCAGGAAGTGTCTTAGGTTTGTCCCTCTCACCACATCCTTGGTTTGGGGAGAAATATGAGAGGCAGTAAAGTGAAGCCTAAGGCCATAGATCCAGAGATCTGGGTGGTGGCTGAGCATCGTCAGACATGGGTTTCTTTAAAGGAGGAGAAGAAAGTGCGCTGAATTCCCACTGATTTTCACGTGACCCTGGTATTTTTGAAGGTCTTGGCTTCTATAAATCAGCTGCCTCCAGGAGCGTTTCCCTTTTCACCTCTCTAACCCTTCCCGCCACTCCCCTCAGGTCCGGACTTGTGTATGAGAGTGAGGCAGCCAGCCCTCTGGTCGCCCCGAGTGAGGACTGGGTGTGGCCGAGGCTCCAGACCTGGTGCCCTGGGGCCACATCTGGACTTGCAGTGAGGGTCCAACCGGGGACCCAGTGACACTTACTATTGAAATTGACCCACATTTTACTGGCTTCTGGGGAAAGCTGGGGGCTTTGGGGATTTTTGTATTTGCTGGGTTGTAAATATTTTATGAGAAGGCAGCCCAGAAAAATCTGGTTAGCTTTCTGCCTTGCACATTGAAGTGGGGCTGGCTTTATAGACAAATGTGTCAAAAAAAAAAAAGTCCAGTTTTGTCTTCATCCCAAAGAATTCACTTGGGATTTTAAAAGCCTGTTATTCCCTCACACACACACACCCCCACCTTCCCACACCCCACTCCAAATACCCTGAGTTTTTATTTCTCACCTGTAACCAAAAGATATATCTTCAGAGTTACTTGAAAAGTAAGAAGATTTCAGGTTGTGTGGGTGGAGGAGGGGAGAAGGTCAGTGTGTGTGTGTGTGTGTGTGTGTGTGTGTGTGTGTGTGTGTGTATTTGTGGCTGTGGTTTTCTCCTTCCAGAAATGTCCATTAGGATCTTTTGAATGGATAGATGCCTGGTGCTTGTGTTTCTTCATTTGCTACCCCCCTCCCACCCCCTCACCCGGCAGCAAATGAAACACGACTTCAGAGAACCTCATTGCTCTATTGTGGTGTCTTGTTCAATCGAGAATTTAAGAGAGAAAGACAGAAATCACGTAACTCTTTATTCTGTGTGCTTGGGAGTGGAACAGATGCTTCACTCAAACTGCATGACGAGCAGCAACTCCTCCCACACTCAGATCACCGAGGGTCTCATTTCAGACTGCATCTTAATATACCCCTGGAGCTGAATATTAATGAAATTAACAAATCCCCTACTCATCGCCCCCACCCGGGCCGGGGCCCACACCTTCATCCTGGTGTCCGACGCAAACCCCTGCGGCGGCGGTTTTTTCGTTCTAGCTATTACATGTTCCACACCCAGACTAGCCTCTTAGTAAATGCTATTCT
>NW_005871451.1:100385-102782 GCF_000147115.1 Myotis lucifugus | reverse complement strand
TATGTGGAGTGGGGGGTGGGAAGGTGGGGGTGTGTGTGTGTGAGGGAATAACAGGCTTTTAAAATCCCAAGTGAATTCTTTGGGATGAAGACAAAACTGGACTTTTTTTTTTTTGACACATTTGTCTATAAAGCCAGCCCCACTTCAATGTGCAAGGCAGAAAGCTAACCAGATTTTTCTGGGCTGCCTTCTCATAAAATATTTACAACCCAGCAAATACAAAAATCCCCAAAGCCCCCAGCTTTCCCCAGAAGCCAGTAAAATGTGGGTCAATTTCAATAGTAAGTGTCACTGGGTCCCCGGTTGGACCCTCACTGCAAGTCCAGATGTGGCCCCAGGGCACCAGGTCTGGAGCCTCGGCCACACCCAGTCCTCACTCGGGGCGACCAGAGGGCTGGCTGCCTCACTCTCATACACAAGTCCGGACCTGAGGGGAGTGGCAGGAAGGGTTAGAGAGGTGAAAAGGGAAACGCTCCTGGAGGCAGCTGATTTATAGAAGCCAAGACCTTCAAAAATACCAGGGTCACGTGAAAATCAGTGGGAATTCAGCACACTTTCTTCTCCTCCTTTAAAGAAACCCGTGTCTGACGATGCTCAGCAACCACCCAGATCTCTGGACCTATGGCCTTAGGCTTCACTTTCCTGCCTCTCATATTTCTCCCCAAACCAAGGATGTGGTGAGAGGGACAAACCTAAGAAACTTCCTGCACCAGCTAAATGTTCTGAGGGCTGGCTGACATGTTTTTCACCCTTACTTTATCCACAAGCACAGAACAGTTCCCATTCTACAGATGGGGAAACTCAAGGCTTGGAGACATTAAGTTCATTACCAAAGGCTGAGAACTAGTAGTCAGTGGTGAGGTTGAAATCCAACCCTAGGTCTATTTAATTCCAAAGTGGAAACATTTAGCCCAAACATGTCAAACTCGCAGCTCCGGGGGTTGAATACCTCGTTTATTTAGCCGTTGTTAGCCTTTGAGTTTGACATGCTTGATTTAGAACCTAAGCTTCATTGCCCCATTGCCTCCCCATTATAGTCCAGGTACAAGGATCTCAAAGCAACCAGTAGTTTCCAGGGTATAAGAGATGTGATATAATCCAAACTGTATTTGCAGGGCTTGCTAGGATAAAAGCCATGTCCGCTGACATAATTCTTAGGAGAGTTTGTCAATGACCGGAGAACGTTAGGCAGGTATAAAGGATGATTTATTTCTCTCTAGTGCAATATGGAGAGATCAGCCTGCTTCTGTTTGCATTTTTTTTTAAGTGGGCTAATCAATGGCTAGCCTGCATTTCTCTGGTCCTCAGGAGTGGTCAGAACAGGAGAAAGTATCTACAGAGAGAGATTCTGCAACCAGAGGCACTCAGTCTTTCCAGGGCATGGGAAAGAGTACAGATGAGGGCTTCCGCCTGCATCCTGCTCCTGCTCCTCCCACGCCAGCTCCATTCCATGTCTGACGGACTTCACCTGCATGTGGGCACCCGCACCCACAGGTGCAAGCTCCCAGGCTACAGGTGCGCACATCGGAGCTGTGATACACTCTTATGAGGACAGGTCTGATGGAGAAGCTCTCCAAGCCCTGGAGGTGGGCTCACGCTATTTGGGCAAGAACTCTGTGGCTGGAGTATCGCTATAGAGTAGTAGCTCTCAACCCACTAGATTTATAAATAACAAACAAACAAACAAACCCTAACTCTGCTGAGAACCCTCCATCTGCATCCTTAGTATCACACAGGAAGTTGCTAAAAATGTAAATTCTCTTGAGCACAAGAGGTTTGTGATGGGCCCAGAATTTGCATTTCAGATGATGCTATTCTGCTGGTTGGGGAATCCACTTTAAGAACAGCTAATCTAAAAAAAACAAACAAACAAACAAACAAAAAAAAACGAATCTAGATGAGTATGTTCCTTGGCTCTTCGGATTCCCCACCTTTTGGGGAGGGCACCATTGGAAATGGACGAAATAAGGCTCTCTAAAGCCCAGGCCCAGAGCAGGATTAAAGGGGGTACCCCAGAATCAAGTCACCGTCTTGCCCCAGCCCCTGCCTGTGCCCCAACCCCCTGCCCCAGCCACCCTCACATTTTTTTTACTCTTTCATCCCCCCATTCTCTCACTGGGTCTCCAGAAGCTCTAACCCCTACACAGAGGGTCCAAGAAGGTGGCTGCTCCGTGCAGCTCCCCTGCAGACCGCATTTCCCACCTGTCTGGACCTGCTCTGACCCGTGCATCACAGAAATAGCCCAGAGGAGGCATCTGACCTGGAGAGTGCACGCACCGCTGTCTGCCTGTCCGCTGTGATCCTGCGGACACTTGGCCTACTGACCGGGCATCACAAGGCCTGGCTCTGCTGCCATGGCCACCTGTGGGTGGGAAGCTGGCCCTTCACACTCCTTTC
>NW_005871451.1:99427-100285 GCF_000147115.1 Myotis lucifugus | reverse complement strand
CTGGAAAAAACAAGCCAAGGACGATGGATGTCTGTCTGTCGTTTTTTTAAATCTTTGTGATCGTGGCTTTGGATTTCCTGGTGTGTCTCACAGGGTTTGGTAGGAGGTGGGGGAGGGGAGACACGTACCTGTTTCTCAACTGCTTCGTGGATTGGAGAGAGAGAGGGAGAGAAAAAAATAATTTAAGAAGAGAAACAGTGTGGGAGGGAGAATCACCTCTGACCACGTCTTGGTTTGATTGTTTTCTTCCTGGGTAAGGAAGGGGTGTCTTCCCGCCACGTCCTGGCCCATGCCCCGTGACCTCCCACACAGAGCGTGTTAAAGTAGAGGAATTGGCACCAGGAAGAGGAAAGCCGAGAAAGGCCTTAGAGGAGCACTGAGAGCGGAGGGGCCAGGTGGGCCTTTTTCATGGAGCACCCGGCTCTGCCCTGGCCTCCCCCGGCATAGGGAACTGGCAACCTGCATCTCACTCCAGGGGCGCAGGTCACACTGCCTTTACAGTTGCCTTTCCTGGTGGGGAAAGGGGAGCTGGTATGGATGGAATGACAGGAATGAGTCCAAGTGGAACCCCCTGAGGATAGTGAGAAACCGCAAGGCCTGCCTGTGAAGCCTGACACTCAGGTGCATGAGCCCTGGCTGGAGGTAACCTAGGACAAGCCCCTCCTGGTGTCAGTTTCTCATTGATTTCTTTGAACAGAATTGGCCAAAATTCAGACATCTGCTTTTAAGGGGAAGGCAATTTCCCAGTTAAACAAACAAACAAACAAAAAATGGGTAGGGCTGGGGAACTATATAGCTAAGGGAAGAGGTGCAGAGGGAAAAGGACCCCAGAAACAGAAGGGTGAGGTGGTGGTCCCC
>NW_005871451.1:96165-98866 GCF_000147115.1 Myotis lucifugus | reverse complement strand
GACCCTGCTTTCCCACCCCAGCTCCCCTAAGTGAAGGGGGGAGATAATCACCATCTTTAGGAAACTCCAGAAGTCTTTGAAGCTAAGCCCCTCCCTCACCCCTCTCTTGAGCCAGCAGGCAGCAATGAAGCTTACGGGGCCTTTGTCCCAGGCACGTGCTCAGGGCTTTGATGGCCTCTGTCCCTGAATCCTCCCCTCGAGTGTCCAAGGTCCACCCTACAGCTAGACTCGTGTATTGATGAGGAAACTGGGGCTCCAGGAGGTGTCTTAACTTGTCCACTCTCCTGCATCTAGTGAGGGACAGGATCTGAAGGTCCTAGTTCCAATCCCCACCTTCAGCCCTCAGCCGTGCCCCGTCCCAGAGTTCTGATAGGGCTGGGAGCAAAAAGGGAGGGAGGAAATGTGTCCCGTTCATCATCAATGTCATCAACACTAGGTGGGCTGGAGTCCCCCAGGAAAATTTTTTTTTTAAACAGGGAATTCATGGCTGGGTTTGGAGTCACTTCTTCCTCAGGTCCCTCAGCATTAGCACTGCCCGGAGATGCCACAGTTCACACAAGTTGGCAACAGAGTCAGGTGCACTGAGTGAGAACAAGATGAGCCACCAGCCCTCTGCCTTCCACAAGCCCGCTTGCCCAGTAAGTCCTGTATAAAAGCTGCCTCTTTGGTTGCTCCAGCAATTCCCCTCTCCTCTGCACTCTTGTCCTGAGTATGGCCTCAGCTGAGATCTGAGCCTTGCAAACTGCTGAGCTGCTAAGCATCCTCCCAGAGGCTCAGCCTCAATGGGGAGTCCACACAAGTCCGCCTCTCCCGGGTGCTCTGGCTTGACCACCCAGCATGGTAATCATAACAGCGAACACTCATGTGGCATTTACTATGTGCTGGCACAATCTCAATTCTTAACTTACAGACTCATTTAAGCCTCAAAACGGCCTATGGAAAAAAGTATCCCCATGATGCCCGTATGATGGTTCAGAAAACTAAAACAGAGCTTATAAGTAACTTGTTCAAGATAGTAAGATAGTCTATGCCCCTGCCCTGGACATCCCAGGCTTGATCTCTGTGCCTGGTAGCACCCCCGAGAAGGTTCCAGCTCTTTCTTGCTGCCGATCCGTGGTCTCCACAAGTCACTCACTTTCTAATCAGCAGAACTGACGGGATGCGAACAATTGGACTTTGGACAGAGAATTTACAAGGAAACTTAATTTTCTCGTCTACAAAACGAGGATGATAACATGAGCTCACAGTCACTAAAGAATGGTTGGAAAATGAGATAAGGAGCAGGAAAGATATCTGATGACATACGCAAGTATTAGCTACTTCTAACAACAGGGGAATGAGCACAGGGACCTGGAGTCTAGGAGTTACTGGCTGGGTGGCCTTGGGTGAGTCACATAATCGCCCCCAGTCTCACATGCCTTAACTGTAAGGTGAGAGAACCACCCCTACTCTACGCAGTCATTGCCAAGGTCAGGGCCAAAGCACCCAGGGCAGTGCGTGACACAGGTAGCTCCCAATGAAGGCAGCCAGTATGACTACAGCTACCCGCATCCAAGCAGGAGAAGACGCCTGCACCTGGTCTCCTCTTGGCCGTATTGAGGTCAGTGACAGCCAGAGGATTTCCAGGAGTGAGTGGAAGAAAGGGGCTGGATGAGAGGGACAAAGAGAGAAGCAGAAGCTTCCATTTCTGGCTCATCTAAGTTCCAGAGAAGGGCAAGGCCTCACCCCCATCACCTTGATCCTTTCCAGTCCCCCCACACCATATCCACCACCCGGGTCCCACCCACAATGCCAGGTGAACACCTGACCTCCAGCCTGAACCTCAGCGAGGACAGGGACCTGCTGACAGGTGCCCTCCTCTGTGGGATCAGGGCCAGTGCTAGCCCAGATGCTAACCCTTTTAGCGTCCTGGCTGAGCCTGGCAGACCTAAGAGAACTGGGGGTTAGTCTTCTTGACCCTCCTCCTACTCCCCGCTTTAGTGCCCTTTTGTGAGGTATGGCCTGTCCGTGTCTGGGTGGGAGTGGGGGCAATGTTCCCGTCTTCTTCACTCTGCAAAAGCCAGGCACCTGTTGGAGGGGAGAGTGGGGTTGTAGCAATGAACGACCCCTCGGACTGCAGCACCTCCAGGCCAGCCCTGTGAGTCACCCCAAAGTTCCAGTCGGTGGGTCTAAAAGGGTGAGTGCCTCCTAGCTGCACACACTCATCAGCCCAGATCTTCTCTGGGTCTCTCAGCTCCCCCAGTCTTTCCCGAAATAGATTGCCCTGCATTTTTTCAGCTTCTTCCTCCTTTCAAAGCCTGAGGTGAGTCCTCCACAGAGTCTCGGAGGGGCTTGCCCACCCTCTCTCCGCGCCTCTCCCCACCCTCCTTCCAGGAGGGGCCTGGGCCTTGCAAGCCCCACGGGATGACGCGGGCCTGGTGCGCTGCCTGGGTCCTGCAGGGAAACCTGTGAGCCAGGTGAGCGGCCCCAGCGCGAGGCGCGAGTGAGGCTGGGAGCAGGAGGGGAGGCGAACCCCGACTTCCACTGGGAGCCTCAGCCTCCAACGCAGTGAAGCAGAGTGTGCAGGGATATGCAGGCCCGCCCAGCAGGAGTCCACATGCACTGCAGGCGGCTTCTTTCGCCTCTAGAAGGACACGGATTCATTGATAAAGCGGTGTCCATGCACTGGGTGCAAACCTTCGTGGCCGCGCGCTCTGAGAGG
>NW_005871451.1:92946-95481 GCF_000147115.1 Myotis lucifugus | reverse complement strand
CTTCCGAGAAGAGCTCGCCCCACCCCGCTCCACGTGGGGGGACTGGCCTAGATGACGTTGTAGCAAAACGAGATTCGTGGTGGCAGCTCTGGGCCAGGGCCTAGCACCCTTCAATATGGACCCCGCGGGGTGTGGAAGCCGCAGTGGACTGGGAGGTGGGGCGGGCGCTGGACCAACTTGCTTGGAAGCCACATTTGCAAAGCGGGCCGCGCCGATTCGCTTTGGTTCCTACAGGACGTAGGAAGGGATGCGCACACCATCACCGCCACCATCACCCCCAAAGCCAGCACTCTGCACTGCCCCTGCCCCCCCCCCCTTTCTGCTGGGCCCCTGAAGCTAAACCCAGCCGGCTGGGGCCAGAAGGTCCGCCCGCTCCCCCCCCCCCCCCCCCTCTTCTCGCGGCTCGCACCCTGTCCTGCCCCTAAACCGCGCCCCGCCCCCAGGCGGCCGGGCCACTCGGTGCGCGGCGCGCAGCTCCTGCAACTCAACCCACCGCCCCGCGCGCCTCCTCCCAGCGCCGCCGCCCCGCACCCCACGCGCTCCCACCCCTCGGCCCCCAGCGTCGCTAATGGACTGTCCCGGAAGGCAGAACACAGCAACCCCGGGACCCATTAGGGGAAGAGGACCTATTCAATTCCTGTAAACAGGAGGTACCATGTAACCAGCATCGAACTTAAAAAATAAACAGCTGGGGCTTTAGACAGGGGGGAAGGAGGCGGTAGAAGCCAGCCAGCAACGAAACGACCCGGGGGATCCAAATTCCCGCTCTCCACACCTCAAGGCCTCAGCTCGGAGCCCTCCTTAGGGTCCAGAGCGCATCGCTTGAGCAGGGTTACTGGACACGCGAGGGGTTATCGAACGAATGCCCTTCACTCTACTCAGAGCCCCAGGATTGTTGCTGATTTGCTCTAGGCCGTCGGATGCACGCAGCAGTCCTGGAGGGAAACAAAAGTCCTCATCCTGCCCTATTTCTACCGAACCCTCTTCCTCCTCTGCCCGTCCTGGTCCCTCTTCCTCTCCCCCCGCCGCTCCGGCAAGACATCGCCAACATCAAAGAGGCGTGCCACCACCAGAACCCGGAGAACTCCGGCTGGAGAAAAAACGGGGTGCGCTAGGGCCTCTGCCAATGCATCGCCCCACGTCCCCCGGGGTCCTGACCGCACGCACCCTCTCCTGTCCCCTAGAGGAGCTTTCATTTCTGGGTTCGGTGTTCTGGTAAAGGCATTCCCACGGCCTGTCATGGGCTGTGGCTTAGGTCATTTTGTTTTAAAGTGTGCAGAAATGACACAACTCTAGGGAGCAGACTCCCCGGGCCAGGGAGCCGCCCGCGTGGGGGACACGCTCCTTGTCCTGGGATTAGCCTATTAGCCTCTCCGGTTCAGGAAGGTCGCCCAGAACTCCCTCGCCGGCTTGCATTCTGGCTGCAGAGGCCGTAGGTGTCCCTAGCTTCTAGCTAAAGGCGGACCTCGTCGGGGTCGCCTAAGGAGTCCTCAAGGCCTCAGGGATGCGCGTGACAATAACTGATGTTGAACCACAAGCCAATCAATGGCTACGGGTTTGGTTGGGGCCTTAGCGTTTTAATCATTCCAACCAGAAGTTCAGAACAAACTTGTGGTTTAAGACTTCCTTCCCTGACTCCCGGACGTTTTCCCAGGACTTCCCGGTTCCTCGGCAGGAGGAGGGTCCGGGACCTGCTGGGAAACGCACACCCCGCGCCGGCGCTGACGCGGGCGCGCGCACAGACACGCACACACTCGGACGCTCAGCAACCCTTTACCAAAGCCGTTCCCTCTTTCCGGGGAAATAAAAGCCTAGATTGGAACCTTCTGCCGGCTTCCTCGCTTGGCCGTCTGGTCTGCATTAGTGTTTTTATAAGGGACTCAAACAAATCGAATACAAGGTCACCAAATAATTAACAGTTGTGAATTCCCTCCGTCCCCATTAAAATACTTCCCCGCTTATATTTCATTTTCCGTTTGCCAACGACAACAGGGTCCGGGCAAAAGCGCTGCTGCGCGGATTACAAAAGCGCTCTGCGGCCCAGGTCCTCCCAGAAATTCGCTGTTAATGCGCTGTTTTGCATAAACTTGCTGTCCCGGGCGAACCTCAACCGTGAAGGAACTCTGCGGCCCCGTAGAATGCCCTCCCCGCAGCACTGCGACCCTGCAACGGGCCGGCCCTGCCCCCAGAGAATCACCGCCCAGAAGGTAAACCAAGAAGCCAGCAAACAATCAGCTTCAAACTCTCCTGAGATTCACGTCTAGGGTGTCGAGTTCTCCAAGGATGTTCCTCCGATCTCGTTTTGGGTTTTATCTGTTCCCTACTGCCTCCTTTTTGAGCGCACTATCCTGACAACAACCAACAAGACTTCTAAAGCGTGTTCTTTCAAAATCACCTGGAAACCTAAGTCGCAGCCATAGTCTTAGCCTCGTTTTGGTGTCCTCATCCTTGGGAAGTGTGCTTGCCCCCCTTGTTGGAATTGTGTGGCACTTCTCACGACATAACTGAACGTCCAGTTTTGTTTCTCTCCCTCCC
>NW_005871451.1:89428-90323 GCF_000147115.1 Myotis lucifugus | reverse complement strand
CATGTGGACTAAGTGCCACAAACCCCAATCCGAGCTGCCCTGCCCCCTGCCCTGCCCCTGCCCGGGCTCCCCTGCCAGTTGCTGCCTCTGCAGAACGACTCGGAGCAGCGGAAAAAGCGCCCTGCGGCAGCAACAAAAAACAAAACCAAACCCGAGGGCACGGGGCTCCAACCCGGCTGCCGAGCCCAGAACCCCTGCAGCCGCGGGGAGAGGGCCCTGCAGACGCGGCTCGCTGACTCGCTCCTCCGCCCGCGGGACTCGCTGCCGCCGGCTTGTCCCGGAGCGGACGGGGGCTCGGGGCGCTCCAACGCGCACTCTGGCCCCAGGGCCCGCTCGGTCCCCGCCGCAGGTCAGGCCTTGGACGGCGCCCCCAGCGAAACCCACGACCCCGTGGCACGGTTCCGTCCCGACCCACCTCGACCCTCTGCCGCTCAGGTCGCTTGCCCGCCACCTCCCGCCCTCCACGCTTCCTCCAGCAGCCACCAGAGGGGCGGCCACCACGCTGCTTTCTACAAAAGACAAGGGGAAGGAGGAAGGGAGGACGGAGGGAGGCTGCGAACTGTCATTAAAACTGCATCCAGAAACTTACTCGGACTTTTGGGGAAACAGTGTAAGAAAGGAGAGGTGTCTAGAGCGGGAGGGGAGGTCACCCGTGCCGCGCCCTGGCCTCGGGGCTCCCGGGGAAAGGCGTCTGGCGTCTTCTTGGCCACTTACCGAGTCCCCTGTCTACAAAGCTAGTGATCGTGTTGGCCGACTTGGAAGACTGGAAGAAACTGGCGTTGATGCCCAGCTTCTCCGCGATGGAGTAAGTCCTGTAGATGGACAGCATGTACTCGTGGGGCACCACGCGCGCCCACCGGGCCCGGAGGTTCCTGCTCCTGCGGCGGCGCCTGGG
>NW_005871451.1:30233-88239 GCF_000147115.1 Myotis lucifugus | reverse complement strand
GGGGCAGGCACCCCTGCCGGCCCCTGCGCGCCGTGCTCCGGGCGGTGGTCCCTTCCTTCCCTCCTCTGCCCCGGCTTCCAGGCCCGCCGTTCGCTCCCCTTAGGATCCAGCTCTGGGCCGGAGAAGCCTCGCCGTGCGCCAGGCCCCGGGCCCAGCCCTGAGCAGCCCCATTCCCTCGGCTGGGCACAGCTCTCCACCAAGACAGGGCGTCTGTTTCCGACCCGCAAGGTCAGGCAGAGGTCACTCTCTAGAGCCTGGATGGATGCTGAAAGCCACTGCGCTCCTCCAGGCCGCAGCCCCTCTTCGGGGAGTCCCCGACCTCCTCTGGCGCGGGCTTGGCCGCTGCTTTTCTCCGTCTGCCCCCCGGGTCCTCTTCCCGCGGGCGGTGTGTCCCCCGCCTCCCCTGCACCCCCATCTCCCCTCTGTTCTTTCCCTCTGCCTTCAATCCTTCCTCCTTCCCCGAGCGCTCTCTGCATTCCAAGCCCTCTTTCCCCAGCCCGCTTCTCGGCTCGCTCTGCCCTCCCATCGCTCTCTGCCTTCCCACTCTCTCCCGCCCGGCCTCCACCTCCCGGGCTGCGGACCCTCCCTTCGCAGCTCTTCCCCAATCTGTTTCTCTTCAGCCCAGCCTCGCCCCATCACGAGTTTCCTTTATCTGTCCCCAGATTCTTCGGGCCGGCCTTCCCGCCCACTGCTCCGCTCCTCTCCGGACCGGGCCGGACGCTGCAAGGCGAGGTGGGCTGCTTCTCCCCCGCAGCGAGCGCGGTGCCCCCCGGGCCCCCGAGGACAGGCGTTAACATGCTCTCCCTTAAGGTCCCAACAGCTCTCTGAGGTTGGCCTCACTATGTTCACTTTCACAGATTTTTTTTTAAATGATACGAAGAGAGGATAGATGACTTCTCCAAGGACACTTGGCCAGGACAGAACCCACGGCTCAGGCCCCAAACCCAGTGTTCTTCCCCTTCCCGGACAGCAGAATCCATCACTGGCCCAAGAGCTTGATCTCATTCTTGCCCTTGCCCTTCCTCTATGGTTTTATTTTATCTCAGACAATGTCTTCCCACCTTACTGTGTGTGCGAGCGTGTTCCCACTCCCTCTCACTTTCTTCCCTGTTCTCTCCTTTGCTGTTTCATTTCTTTTCCTGTCCCTACAGGGACCACTCACCTGACTGCTGGGGGAGGGAGGGAGGGTTGTTGGGGGTGGAGTTTTGCTTCCCTGCGCCCTTCAGGCCTTAATTCCTTCAGGTATGGGCTGTGCACTCCACCACGCAGACCCCTGGCCTCCCCCAGGTAATGGGGGAAAAGAGAACTTGTGAATTGGGCGGGTCCTAAGCCCTTTACATATATTATTTCATTTAATCTTAAAAAAATCTTTCTGAGGTAAGTACATATTACCTCCATCTTACACAGAGAGAAACTGAGGCCCAAGTCACCCTGCCCCGGAGTCTGGGCCCTTAACCCCTGGGCTGTGGCACTCTCCTCTTGATCTCAGAAGGGATGCCCCTCTGGCCAGATCCTGGTGTTGGTTTCATGAGCTTTAACTTCTGAGTCTCCTTGGTGCTTTACCATGGCCTTTTCTTCCTTCCATTCTTTGCGCTTTAAATTATTTACTAGATTAACAGTATATAAAAGGAAACGGAACTGGATGAAAAAATGGCTTCTCAGTTTTTTTGCTACCACAACGAATCAAATAGTTTTGCTTTTATGGGTTCCCTTCCATTTCCTCTTAATTGTTGTGTGCACACATCGTTTTCATATGCTATGTCGTCTTCGTAAGTTAACATTATGGCAAAGCATGTATGTTGGTCCTTTGGGGGGGGGGGGCAAACCCATTTCCTTCCATGTCTCTCTTCGGTGCCCCCTGCCGCTCCCTGCAGGTCTTCGCCACCCTGACATGGCCCACTCAGTGTCACCTCTGCAAATGCACAGACTCAAACCCCCTCATTTCTCACTTGCAGGCACAGCCTTTCCCCTTCTCCCTGCCTGTCAGCCCTGGGATGATTCATGTGTGTTGTTGGGCCTGCCCTGCGGCTCAGCTCCCTCTGTCCATCTGCCTGAGTGTCATCCCATAGAGGCCTTTTCCTGGTGCTGTTTCTCCACCTCTTCCTCCAGGGCAATGAATACTTGTGGTTTGTACTATCAGTATTTTAATTTCTATCAGTATGGAGTCTGGTGAACTGATGATTCATGGTTTCAGTCTCTCCCTCCGTCCAATAAAATGTTTCCTGCCGGCAACTGCGGGTTTCTGTATTCCCTTTCCATTTTGCCCACAGCAACTATTATCTGTTTCAAGTTATCGGTAAACAGGAAGCAAAGGGATGAGCCTATCTGCTCGGGCTGAGGGCCCCTCTGCGCACTAGATGGTGTTCTGTGTAAGAGTAAATGACACCAGGACAGGGACCACCCAGGCCTGGCTTCCCGGCTTAAGGATTCCCCTCCTTCATTGCCACCAGCCTCTGGTCTATGCAAGGAAAGTGCTGGCTGCCCTTTGCTGGGAGGGTTGCAGCACTGATTTCACAGGTGAGCAAAGAGAGGAACAGACAAACTCAGTGGAAGGGCTCAAGGTCACAAGCTGTCAGAAATCTAGCCAGGACTAGGAGACAAGTCTTTCTAACTCCTAATCCAACTCTTCTCATCTATTAAAAAAAAACAACACATTTCATTTTCAAATATAGTGACAATGATCCACGGTAATGGAGAAAGCCTTTCTCTTCCTCCATTTCCAATAGGAATGTGAACAGGCCATGCCAAGGCCTCTGCTGTGTGTGTGTGTGTGTGTGTGTGTGTGTGTGTGAGTGTGTGTGTGTGTGTGTGTGTGTGAGTGTGTGTGTGTGTGTGTGAGTGTGTGTGTGTGTGTGTGTGTGTGTGTGTGTGTGAGTGAGTGTGTGTGTGTGTTGTAAAAATGAAGATACAAAGAGCACACTACAAGTCAGAGTCTGCCTTTAGATCTCACATTTGGAGAATTTGAAATAATGCTAGAGAATTTGAGTTTTCAGTCCTAAGAGTCTCTCATAATTTCTTCAGCACATTTATCTACGAAGAACATGAAAAAAAAGGTGAGAGGTTCTTGAGCTGAAGTGAGAGGCAGTTTTAGCAGCTTAACCAGGGCATTCTTTTCCTGGTTAGATTTTTTTCCCCCCACAAAATTAGAAGGAAACAGAGAAAACTGTGCAGTCTGGTATAGCCTGCCCCCTTGTGGAGGCTCATGGGATTACCCCTGGAGAACCAAAATCATGTGAACATGGGAATATTTATAGGAGGTTGCAAGATGGGCAAGGAAAGCGACATTAACGTGATTTTAAGAAATTAGAGAGGCACATTTTAGGTGTGTGCAGAATTTGGCAACAAAACATCTATCAATGCAAGATCTGCCTGCCCAGATACATAGGACCAAATGCAAATAGAACTTCCCTGTTCCTACCTGAAATCTGTGCTGTTCTGTCCATAAATTATTATTTTATATTAACTCAAGAAGAGAAAATTCTCTTAAATAAATAAAGGAATTTATCTCTTTTATTATGTAGTTTTCATTGAAGTGTCACTTGAAAGGCAACTTTTATTATAGTGACTGAGGAGGTTTGACTTTTAGCATGGTCCCTCCTCACAGTCGAAGTACCTTTAAAGGCTCTGGAACTATATCCCAGGAAGACATTCTAGCACCTGAAATTTGCGCAAATAAGATCTTTAGTTTGAGGTACTATCTTCGTAAAATCCCAGATGAAATGAAAATGTTGTCAGCAGGATCCCCATTCAGATTTTACACCACTATGATGCTATTCTGAATAGATTGGTAAATGGATCATTTGATAGGGTTCGACAGCTGTCACCTATGTTGTCCAAGAGAAATGAGACGTAAGTCTTGTGGATCTTGATTAAAAGAAGGGTAATGACAAAACGGACTAAGGCAGTGGGTTTAAAATGTTGTTCCTGAGCATTTCAAGAGCTTCCGGCAAGAGGAGTGAGGAGGGATTCATGTTGCCCACGATTGCTCCCACCTGAGCAGCTCTGCTCTTAGGTTTTGGATATTTCCCTAAAATTGTGCCTGCAGAAAAGGTCCCTCAACAAAGAAAAAAAATGAAAGCCATTGGCTTAGAATCCTGAGCAATGGTTCTCAAAGGGGGTCCTGAGTATCAGAAAGAAAGGTGAAGGCTGTTTGCTTTGGAGAGGCAATAAGATAAAATTCTCCTTCACAACGTAGACTGGGGGCTATCAGCCCTGTGATTCCTCCTGCTTCCCCCCGTTTATATTGAGACTGATCTTTCCGTTTCCTTTGTTTGGGCGCTGCTCTTCCTTCACAGAAAGGGTTACAGACAAGTTCAATGAAATGGAATGGAGGGCTGTGCCCAATGACATAACCGCTCTGGGCCTCAGCTTCCCCACTCTGTCAGCTGAGCCTGGTGTGACCTGGAGGCCCATGTCTGCACCAGTATGAGAGCACTGAGATGGGAAGGTGATTAGATCCAGTTGTGTATATTGAAAGAAGCAGGAAGACCCCGGGGGGAGGGGGGATCAAATCCATCCAATCTCTGCTCTCCTTTGTTTGGTTACACATGGGGCACATAGCAGTCCAGCCATCACCAGTGATTCTGTAAATTCTCAAAGCAGCATCAACATCACCTGGAAATGTGTTCAAAATGCAAATTCTTAGGCCACACCCAAGACCTTGTGGGGGGCCCGGTGATCTATACTTTAACAAGCTGGGAAGGTGCGGGATTCAGATGCACGCTGAGGTTTTGAACATTGGTCCACACCATGAAATAGGGGCAAGTTACCTGCCAAGTATTTCAAGACATGTTTTGATTTTTTAAGAGAAAGCTATAAAAGAAATGCACAGTATGCAACTTTATTACCAAATTAATGATTCTCATTCCTAACGAGCAAATAATTTTCATTCCTCATGCAAACCAGGGGTGTTTAATTGCTTACCGTCATGCCAGGCCAAATGCTGCTAATCTGGTCGGATCTCTAACAATCCGTAGGGCTGTGCCTGTTTAGAACTTGAAAGGGAGGCAGAAACTGCATCAGAATGAAGTTGACTGTCAACATCTTCTTACAAACTCTAGATGTTAAATAAAATAGGGCCTTGGAGCTGAAGGTTCGGATCCCAGCTCTGTCACACTCTAGCTATACAAACTCAAAATCTTCTAACTCTAGGTTGGTCAGCTCAGATGAAAGCGAACCTATGTCCCTCTAGATCAGGGGTGGGCAAACTTTTTGACTCGAGGGCCACAATGGGTTCTTAAACTGGACCGGAGGGCCGGAACAAAAGCATGGATGGAGTGTTTGTGTGAACTAATATAAATTCAAAGTAAACATCATTACATAAAAGGGTACAGTCTTTTTTTTTTTTTTTTAGTTTTATTCATTTCAAACAGGCCGGATCCGGCCCGCGGGCTGTAGTTTGCCCACGGCTGCTCTAGATGTTTTAATGCAGGATATATACAGCACCATATGTAAATTCTTATTATATTAGTAAGCATAATGATTATCATTGGTTACTCAACCATTTGGGATTTTTAAAATATCAAATCATTCTCTGTTCATTTTAGCGGTTCTCAATCTTTATACTTTTGCCCTGGAATGACATTTAAAAACACTCATTTTAACTAACTTTCATATCCTCTGAAGAATTTCTTTTTGTTAAGTAACTTCTCTCAAAAGGCTAAATTTGTTTGTCATCGTGAGCTTTCACTGTATTTCACTGTGAATTTGTGGCAACACTTTTCTTCTGTAATGATCCGACATGTTTTATGCTTGTCCAAACAGTCTAGATTAAAAACACATTGCAGCTTGCTAATGGGTCTTGGGATACTCAAATTGAGCAAAGTGCCTTCTCAAATGAGCATATAGGTTGCTTACGAGAGTGAAGATGATTACGTTCGAAGAATGATTTGATCCGTGCCAAATCTTGCGTAGAAAATTACAATCACATAGGAAATTGTCTTTCCTGTTGAGGATCACATTTGGTTTTTAAAATTACTACCAACTTTGTAAACATTAAAATAGAGGCAATAAAGATGTGAAACTTCACACAGGGGATCTACAATATTTGGATAATTATGAGCATATGGCCACTTTACATGAGATCTCTGTTAAAAGTGTATTTACTAGGGCTCTGGGAAAACAGAGGTTCTGGAATTTAGGGCTTATTTACATGTACAGAGAATATCACATTTATTATCGATATATCACAATCTACTTTTGCTTCAGAACTCCAAATAGTATCAGCTAAGTGATCGCAGTATCTGTTGTTTATTGTTCTCTTGTCTATTTGTTAATATGCCAGGTTTTCGTGTGAAAGAAATGACAAGGAACAACAAACGACTCCATCGAAAGTGGTGAATGCTTTCTCAGTCATTTCAGAAACCATTTCATATATTTTATGGCAATATTTAAGGCATGAGACTACACTGACTAGCTTCAATATATTCTAGTCAAATAGAAATGATTACTGTAACTATTTTATTTCATGTAGTTAAAAAGTAATACTTTACTGTGCTTGTTCCTAGGAATCACTAAAAATAAAGACAAATTATTTATTGTTTTTTCACTTAGAATTAATTTAATGAACACTTAAATCTGAGAAATGGTTGAAATTTCATTTTGAAATTGATAAATACAGGACTTAAGAGTTTGGAAGTCAGTGTAAGCCCTACTTTTCCTCAAAAAGCCTTCCATCCAGGACTTTGCTTCTCAGATGCTAAGAGTTACAAGTTAGAATGACTTAGTCTTAAAAACAAAAGTAGAGACAGAAATTCCCCAGTTACAAGTTAGAATGACTTAGTCTTAAAAACAAAAGTAGAGACAGAAAGTAGAACAGTGGTTGCCAGATGCTGTGGGGAGGAGGGAATGAGGAGTTAGTGTTTAATGAACACAAAGTTTCCTTTTGGGATGATGAAAATGCTCTGGAGTTGGATGGTGGTGATGGTTGCACAGCAATGTGAATGCCACTGAACTGTGCACTTAAAAATGGCTAAAATGGTCACTTCATGTCCTGCATATTTTATCACAATGAAAAGTACAAAGATTTCACAGAGCAACTTAAGAAATGCCCATTTGTAAATTAATATGCTTCAAGACAGAACTTTCTAGACAGCTTTGTTGAAAATTTTGGCTTTTTAACCTCTTTGCACAGACTCTGTTAATAAGAATAATGACTGAGGGTAAATTTATACCGATCTACACAACTGTCAAGTGGAAAAATCCGTGTTAGCCCTTTTGGGATTAAAAAACAACCCCCCCCCCACCCCCACCCTGCTTCTTCAACTATACCATGTGAGCCGTCCTCGATTCCTTTTTGTATTTTTTTTCCTGAGATAAGATCTTTTTAGTTTTCTTTCCGTTATTCCCACTTGCCTGACTCCTTGACACTTTTGGATCACAGCCTCTCCCACTGTAAGCTCTTTCTATATGAGTCACCCCTGCCCTGTTTGGCCTAAGTGGTTTCAGTTGGGTTTTTGGATCTCATTGTCCACACTCTTGGTTATCCTCTCTTTCCATTCCCCCACCTCCTCTGTCTCCCTGCCTTTCCTTTTTCTCTTCCTCATTCCATCACTTTTTTTTTACTTCTCTCCTCTAACTAGCTAACATTTGGGACTGAAGCACATTTTAAAACGTTCCTTCCATATTGATCCTCATTTAAGCACAGATGAATTGAATCTTATGGTGTTTTTTTTCTTTTAAAACAAACCAAACCCTACCACTTGGAACTAATCTACTTTTGCTTTTATTTAAATGTGTCCCTTGATACATTTATTTTCTCACAGTGGCCCTGGAAGGGGGGCGGGGCTGTCTTCCCATAGGGCTTTTATGATTTGATACTTGTTTAAATGCAGCAGCAAATAAATGTGGATTCCTCCCCTGTACAGTGCATTTTTATGATTGGAGCCACCCCTACGATACCCTTGCTGTATTTTTTTGAAGGTTCACATGGCTGGCATGGATTGTTTGACCCTCTCTTAGAAGTTAGCTTATATTTTAGCAATGACTGGCAATGCCCAATCTCCCAACACAACAATACCTGAAATTATAGTGCTAAAGGTCTCTTCAATAGGCATTTTGGCTACTCATGGCATTCAAGGCCTGGTACAGACTAGCCTGAATATTGTCTCCATCACTCCTGAGTACACACCTGGCAGTTGTGTTGTACTTGGTGCCCGGATCCTTCTGAACCTGCCCGTGTTTTCTCACCGGGTACTGCCTGCACATGCCTGTAGGTGCCTCCGCTAGAAGGCTGGCTGGCCCACCTGTGTCCTCTCTACACCTGTTCTTATCCTCCCTACACCTGTCCTTAACAGTAGTGGTGCATTTTAGTGCTGGCTCTACCATAGCTCTTGATATGTCTACCATAGCTCTTGCTATGTCTTGCAAGGAGAGGGGTAGGGTATTTGTGGACATGAAGGATCATTTTTAAAACCTCATGGGTTATTTTATCAGCTTTCCCGTCTTCCATGTTCTCTGACCACCTACACCTACACACACATCCTCCTCTGCTTAGGGATTGCCTTTATAGAAGCCATCATTCGTTGGGGCCATATATCACAGAACTTTCCCGAAGAACCACAACTTGGTCAGATGGATACATTAAGGAGTATTGGGAAGAATATCTTTGCTTTGCCACAAAAAAATCCTATTATACCTACCCTTCTGCCCAAGCCCAGTGAGGGCCTCCTCACATGTATGTATCTGAGAAGGACAACCAGGTGACTTTTCCCTGCCAAAGAAGAGACACGCCTGAGTGACAGTCTTCGAGAAGAAATAAGCAAGTTCCCTTGCTGTCCAAGACATGGTCATAATAAAAGTTAAAAGTTAAATTCCCGCTTATCATACTGTGCTTAAAAAACACACATGTGCTTGTAAATAGATTTCCCCATTAAAGTCTTTATTGTTGTTCTTTCTGGGGGACCAACTAAAGCCCTCATTAGAGCTTTGGAGGATAAATTCTCAATAAAGTAAACTTGGATTCAAATACAAATATCAGCATGTGTGAGATATAACGCATGGGCCTAGCACTTAATAAAACTTTGTATATTTTGTAAATTTCTTCCCCAATCTATTTCTTTTGTACCAGAGCTCTGTTTTGTTTGTTTGTTTGTTTGTTTGTTTTTATTGACCAGGTGCCCTTTACCCTCTCTTGTAGACAGAACATTCTTTGGGAAATCTGTGTTTCCCCACTCCAACAAACTCTTACGCCAGCCATAAGGAGGGGCGGAGGCCCAGGTTGGGACACTCCAGTCATAGTACTCCAGCTGCCCACCCCCAACCCCTGTGATTGGTTTAGCATTGGAGAAAGACAGATGCTCAGCCAATCAGGACCCTTCACCAAGATTTTTCTAAATGGAGGTGGAGAAGATGACCCTTTTCCATTCTACTGGCTAAGAGAACTAACTCCCCTTGGAGAAAACGGGAAGTTCATAGAAAAGAATGGAGAGCATCCCAGAGAGGCTAAGGTGGGAGGAAGAGAAAGAAAGATGGCGTGGAGTCTCTAGTTCCCTCCATCTATGGTCCCTCCCTGCCCTGCTTGGCCTAAGCTGGTTTCAGTTGGGTTTCTGTCACTTGCCACCAAGAATCTAATACAGAAAAGTTGCTTCCAGTCACTGACGTCCCCACATGTAATCCTAAAGCTAGCATGGTCAGGTGCTCTTTCGATTCTGTGAGCCATGCCAATGTCATTCCAATACATCCCAACTTCAGTTGGATTGTTCAAGCTGGATTTCTGAAAATCGCATTGGACTTTTCTGGATTCAGCTCCTCTTCCCTCAGTTTCTCCACAGCTCAGTGACCTTCAGGAAGAAAATGTGTTTCTGCTCCTCCTCTGGAGACACACAGCACATTGGGTTCCCTGAAGACTGTCCAGGAGAGAAAGAGAAAAGATAGAAGAGTCTCCCAGAAGTTTCTCCTCAGGGTGAGACTTGGCTGGTTAGTGTTGAGAGCTTATGGCGACCCCATTGCTCCAGGCTATTCTGACCTGATAACAGATCCTTTGCACTTGCCCACTTTTGGAGCGCACTCCCCGCCTCCCAGTGCCTGGTACCAGAGGCCCTGTAGTGTGGAATGAATGAGTGCATGACTAGGCACGGCATTATTCTTATTTTTAATATATTTTTATTGATTTCAGAGAGGAAGGGAGAGGGAGAGAGAGATAGAAACATCCATGATGAGAATCATGGATCGGCTGCCTTGAGCCTGCAACCCGGGCATGTGCCCTGGACCAGAATGGAACCCGGGACCCTTCAGTCCTCAAGCTGATGCTCTATCCACTGAGCCAAACTGGCTAGGGCACAGCATTATTGAAGGAGAAAGGCACTTATCCCTCCACTCTGAGTTGTTCTCTTCCTACGTCCCAGGAGCACAGCTTGCATTCCAGTCCTTACCCTCTGCTTCCCTCTCAGCGTAGATTTCTCCCACAGGACAATGAACCGCAAGCTCATCTTCCTACGGGGCACCTAGGAGACACGGTGGCAAAGCCAGTGTTTAATAGGCTATCCATTGGATGGTGAATGAATGAACAGAGTCTGAATGACACGCTTTTAAAAATGTGTTTTTATCATTGTCAAAACCTTGACTGCTGCCAGTCTGTCCAAGTGAATGCCCTGCTGGCACCAGTGTTGGTGGCCCTGGGAGACTCATTTAGAAGTTCAACCTGTTCACACACAACTAAAAAGCTGTGGCCCCTGAGACCTTCTTGGGGGTTTTCATTTGCTCAAACCAGTGTTTTCTCCATGAGCCTGTTCTGGACGAGGCAGGGTTCAATGGGAGGGCCCTGCTGGCTGCTGTTTGTCTCTATGGTGGGCTACCTGCAAAGGGAGCTTTGGGGGTGGGGGTGGGGGCTGGTGGGAATTGTGGGTCCACAGAGCAAGGAAGAGGATCTGCCTTTTGGTTTTGAGATGAGCGCAGTGGCAGAGCCCGGGTCCGCTTCTCACTGAAATGAGGTAAGACTTCCTCGTCCTCCACAGAAGGCTCTGTGCTTCTCCCCAGAATCACTATTACCCCCTGTGCCTGGAATTACTATTCCTCGGAAACCATTTAAAACAAACGTATGCGTATTTACTCCTCGTGAAATCGGGCAGAAATCAAGGAGTGTGTGCCCCGTTTTACTGGCCCTAAAATGGATCTAAAATGCTGGGTTTTATTCCACCCTGTCACATCTGTCAGGTTCTTGTTGAGGAGAGCGGCGGCAGGAATCCAGAAACCAGGCTGAGGGCGCCCCCTGGTGTCCAGACGGCAGCGTGCGCCTCTCTAATGCCGCCAGGTGAGGGCCGGTCTCCACGCGCCTGGATTGTCCTGTGTGGTTTTTTCTGCGATGGGGCAGGTCCTACACTGGAAACTCTGCCTCGTAGACCAAAACCATCCGGGGACTTTCTGGCTGTGAGGAGCCTGGTCAAACCAGCCTTCTTTTATGATAAAAAATATAGAACGTCACTGTCCTCCACCCGCTGGGGAGAGCGGTGCCCCAGAGTCCCCCACTCAGCGTCTCCCCCACATCCCAGCTGAGACGAAGCTGGGGGCCTGTGTGGCTGTGTGTGTGTCACTCTGTTGGATGTGAGATGGTTAAACACGCCAGCAGGGGCCTGGGGCGGGGACGGGCTGCGGAGAGAAGAACGCACAGGAGAGGTGCCCCCCTGCGCTCGGCCTCAGGGTCTGCGCCCTGGACAACCCACCGCACAGCCCGACCTCCTCCCGCCCGGAGGGGAGTCTCCCCATCAAAGGTCACTGTGAACCGACGTCCGCCCGCTCCTCAGGGTGCCCCGGGAGCAGCCAGAGCAGCACAAGATCCTGGCCCAGAGGGAGCGGGTGCTCCCAGAGGACTTGCTCCTGGCAGGGTGGGCCCTGGCACCTGGGAAATGGGCATCTCCATGGCAACCAGGGGGAGCGCTCGGCAGAGGATGAATCCTGCCCCCTCCAGTGTCCTGACAACCAGTGGTCCAAGGACGGAGGAAGGAGCCACAGTAACTAACTTACTGCAATGCATGTCTCACCGACTGAGAACAGAGCCCAGAGCAGATTTTTACTTAGAAAAATAAGGAAATGAAAGGTGTGTTTTTTTCACCTTGTGGGCTGGAGCCATTCACATCTGTTATATATATTTATCAGTTTCCCACTTCATTTCATAAAGGCTTTGAGGTATCTACATTTAAAAAGTACCCAGATAAAAAAATAAACGAATGAACAGTTCATTGGGGGCGGGGCTTGTCTGATACCTGAACCTTTTCCCATTTTGGAGGAATTCCTTGCTGTTGGAGTCCGGGTGGGGGGCAGGGCCATCTCCTCCCCATGCCTCCAGGCACCCGTCTCCTCCCGATGCCTGCAAGGCCAGGTACCCCGTCTGCACTGCTCCCCTGGCCGTGAGGGGGTGATGAGAGAGAATGAAGCTCCCACTCAGGCCTGCATCCGCAGGGACCCCGGCCCGTGACCAGCGGCTGTGGCAACAGTGTCCTCTCCAGGTTGCCCCTGTGATACCATTAGGTTGTGGTTTTGACTCTCCAGCCTCCATTGGACCTGCCCTTTCCTAAATAAAAAATAAAACTTTTTAAAATATAGATTTTTTTTTTTTTATTTCAGAGAAGAAGGGAGAGGAAGAGAGAGATAGAAACATCAATGATCAGAGAGAATCACTCATCGGCTGCCTCCTACACTCCCCCTACTGGGGATCCAGCCCACAACCTAGGCGTGTGCCCTGACTGGGAATCGAACCGTGACCTCGTGGTTCATAGGTCGCTGCTCAGCCACTGAGCTACGCCCGTCGGGCCCTAAATGAAACTTGTTATTTTCCTAGAGATTAATCATAGTGAAGATGAATAAAGAGTATGAAGCGTAGACTAAGGGAAAAGCCAAATGCGAGTATGCAGACCATTGTAGCTGCTCTCTATGAGTTAAATATTTGGTCCTGGCTTCCTGGCAGCTTAGGTGAAAGGGGGAACGTGGTCTGTTACTCAAACTCTTGAAGATAATAACACATACTATCTTCCTCAAAGGAAGTAGAAGTTTTTCTAAGAGTTGGACTTTAAAAGGAATTTCTTATCATGGGGTTTCTCATAGTGGCTCCTGGAACTGTACTGTACCATCTCTCTAATATTATTCAAACAACAAACGCTTCTTTTTTTTATTTTTGTTTTTTTTAAATAAATCTTTATTGTTCAGATTATTACAGTTGTTCCCCTTTTTTCTCCCCCATAGCTCCCCTCCACCCAGTTCCCACCCCACCCTCTGCCCTTAACCCCCCCCCACCCCCCCACCCCCCCACTGTCTTCATCCATAGGTGTACGCTTTGGAGCAAACGCTTCTTAAGATAGAATTCTACAGTGAAAGCACAGGTCAGAGAACAAAATGTAACTCAGGTAAACTAAACCACTTTTTGAAAAGGGCAAGTTTATCTTTTCTTTCTTTCTTTCTTTTTTTTTTTTTTTTTTTTTGATGGTGTAGCATCAGAAATATTTAGAAAAATAAGGGAATGGCATTTTCCACGAAAGTTGTGTTTTTATGAATTTAATAGGTCAGAGTTTGACGTTATTGTCTATGATAAAAGCCTGGGAATTCTGAATTGTTAGAAATAAAACAAGAGAGTGGTAAAACTAACATTCTTTCCTGGGAAAATAATGATAACAATAGGAGAATTGAATTTTAGGTGTTGAATATATAGGTGCTTTTAATATATTAATTTTTAAATTTATTTTTATTGTTGACATTATTACAGATGTCCTCTATTTCCACCACCCCGCCTCATTTCCATCCTTCCACCCTGCCCCAGGCCTTCACTGCACTATTGTCTGTGTCCATGGGTTATGCATATATGCATGTAAGTTCTTTGGTTAATCATTTCTGGCCCCTCTCTCCCCACTTCCCTCTAAGATCTGCCAGTCTGTTCCATGTTTCCATGTCTCTGGACCTATTTTGTTCATCAGTTTATTTTGTTCATTAGTTTCCACATATAAGTGAGATCATATGATATTTGTCTTTCTCTGACTGGCTCATTTCGCTTAGCATAATAATCTCCAGGTCCCTCCATGCTGTCTCAAGGGGTAAGTGAGCCTTCTCTTTTACAGCCTACTTAGTATTCCATGGTGTAGATGTACCACAGTTTTCTAATCCACTCATCTACTGATGGGCACTTGGGCTGTTTCCAGATCTTAGCTATTGTAAATTGTGCTGCTATGAACATAGGGGTGCATAGATTCTTTCTGATTGGTGTTTCTGATTTCTTAGTATCTATTCCTAGAAGTGGGATCACTGGGTCAAATGGCACTCATTTTTAATTTTTTGAGGAAACTCCATACTCTTTTCCATAATGGCTTCTCCAGTCTGCATCCCCACCAGCAGTGCACTAGCGTTCCCTTATCTCCACATCCTCGCCAGCAGGATTTGGATATTGATTTATTGATGGCAGCCATTCTGGCAGGTGTGAGGTGCTATCTCATTGTAGTTTTAATTTACATCTCTCTGATGATTAGTGATGTTAAGCAAGGCACAAGAGGTGCCTCTAAACCAGTGGTTCTCAACCCTGGCTGCACGTTATAGAATTACCAGGGGAATGTAGTTTAAAATCTCATCCCCTAGGCTGCATCCCAAACCGTTGAAATCAGAAGTGTTGGGGTAAAATCCAGCCTTCAGTACTTTTGAAATTATGCAGATGATTTTAATATGTAGCCAAAGATGAGAACCACTGCTTTAAAGAAAGCTGTGGTCCAAATGATCACCATCATCACTAACATCATCATCATCATCATCTCCACACTTATTTATTTAACATCTTGCCCCATCTTCTCCCAGAGCTACATATTTTGACATAACAGGAAAATCACTTGGCTGGAAATAAGGCAACAAAGAGTTTTTTATCTTCTATCGGTAACTACCTGTGTGATCTTCATGCCCCAATGACTACCGCTACAGAGGATGATGAAGCTTACATTTATTGCATTCTTACTATGTGCCAGAAACGGTGCTCAGAGCTTTACATATTTTATTTCACTGAATCCTCACAACCACCCGTGAAGTAAGCGTTAGTTTACAGAAGTAACTGAGGTTCACAAAGGCCTAGTCCCTTGTCCAAGATGATAGAATAAGTAGCAGAACCAGGATTTCAACTCCAGCTGTCAGACCCAGAACCTCACCTTCCTCACCATCTTTCACACCACCTCCCTCCATGACTTGCCCTAATTATAGAGCTGGTAAAGCGGAGAATACAAGATTCCCTTCCACGGTCGCCCAACTTCCAAACTGGCAAACTTGAACTAATATGCCGTGCTTTCCGTCATCCACACAAAGTCAGGTTGATATCTCCCCTCCTGACCTACTCGGTTTCCTGCAAGAAACCTGAATGGCAGGGAAAAAATATTCCTGACTAGAGAAATGGAAACAATCTAATCCAGCGAAAGGGGTCCCTGCGTGGAACTACAATTCAAGGGAAAAGCGAGTCCCCCATTTAAATGATCAGGGGGTTCCATTTGTATGAGGAAAAACACAATTCCTAGATAAGATTTAAGACCAGAAACTGCAGACTGGTAAATTTTTCTCGCACTATAGTCCATATGGCAATAGCAAGGGGAGGCTCTGATTTCTGTAGTTTCTTTAGAGACCATAAAAAAGTATACACGTGCAAAACTCAATATGTGTCTTCTTTCCTGCCGTTTCACACGATAGACAAATACAAGCTCATCCTACAACAGAAAGTACATTGCATTTCAATAGCCCCAGAAATATGTAATAGCGATGTCTAAACTCACAGGCTGTTTCGTTTCAAAGTGCCCTGGTGTCCTGGGTCACAATTTCGTGGGAGTGAACGTGCAGATGGTTCCTGGTGAGCTTCAAGGATATCTAAGGCAACGTCTGAAATTGATTAGAGTAATATATTCCAGGAGGAATGTTTCGTGTGACCTCCCTGGAGGGGACTGTCATCACGCTCCGAGGAGCCCTGCGAGTACACAGTAACTCACACCTGACAACAGGACCTGGTAGGCAGGGCCAGGCGAGAGGCCACGGTCATCCCAGATAGGAGACCAAGTGATGCGTGTCTCTCCCTTTGCAACCAGGTGAAGAAAGCCCCTCCAAAGGCTGTATGCCCGGGAAATTTTATTACAGATTTGTTCTAAGCAGGGCAGAGGGAGAGGGGGGCTTAAAAGGGGGTCCCTCTGTAGGTTTCTCTTCCCAGTGGGGGGGGGGATCAGGAAGTGGCCGATGGATGATTCTCTCTCATCATTGGTATTTCTGTCTCTCTCTCTCTCCCTCTCCCTTCCTCTCTGAAATCAATAAAAATATATTTTTTTAAAAACAAAAGACTAAATTGGAACATTTAAAAATATTAAAGGAAAGGATGTAATTACAATAGGACCAACAGCTGGAAGAAGCAGGAGGGAACAGATAAGCTTCCTTGGTATTTGCTGCCCATAGCAAGAAAACAGGCGACTGTAGAAGCGGTCTGATTCTCTAGCTGTATAGACATTGCTGGCTTGTTTTTATTCTCATTACTCAAGTGAGTCCTAGAGCGTGTGCTGGGCTTTTATCAGCTTACATGGCTGGGCCAACTTTGCATAGTGCACATATTCTGTAGAAATGAATATTTATGCTGGGATAGTTGGACAAATACACAACTCGTTGGAATTTCTTTCCACAAAAGCTCTCAAACGGAAAGAAAAGCTGAATCCACATATAATGGGATTTGCTGAATGTTTGTCCCGGGTCGTGCCAATGTTGGGACTAGTAGGAAAGTAATTCTATGTCTATTAGGTGGTTAAAAAGCAGTTGCATAAAATCATCACCAAGTATCATTTTCATAGGGCCCCAATTCACTCTCACCAAGTAATTCTAGAGTTAGGAACCTTTCCAAAGAATTCCTGCAGAGCTATACTGGGATAAAAGCTGGCCCATTGCGAATATAAAATGGCAATTTTATTTAAACAGTTGTAACTCCTTGGGTCTCTTCGGGCTGACTCTAATATTGCTCCTTGTCTATGTACTTTGGACACATTTTCACTTTTCTCTAAAAAGAGTTCTACTGCTTAGTCATCTTCCTTTGCTACCTCTGCCTTCTACTGAGTTCTTTGTTGAAAAAAATTGAATAATTTTTGCTTTGCAGTATTTGGACAAATTCATAAGAAAGTTATCACTATTAATCCCTAATGCACGTCCTTAAATTTGGCACACTGACCAAGCCACTATACTATCAATTTTTCAGCTGTTAAATTCAGCTGATAAGTCTTAATACCTCTAGTTTCTCAACTGCCAAGGGTTCTGCTCCATTGCCTTCCTACCATTTCTTTGCCCAGAGTGAGTAATGACTTTCCACAGCTAAATTTAAAAGGCTGACTTAAATTATGGTCCCACCTGTGTCACTTCTGTTGCAAACGTGGGCTAATAAATGCATATGACCTAGAAAATTTTTAGTAGTTTTTTGCAAGGCATTTCTAGTTTATGACCTTGAACTTGAATTGACTATGCATTGGCCAAGTAATCTCATCATCAGACTTTAGCCACCAGAATTAGTTTGAGCTTCATCCAATAATAGATTATGATTTAACTTTTTAAAATATGTTTTTATTGATTTTAGAGAGCGGAAGGGAGAGGACGAGAGAAACAGCAATGAGAGAGAAACCTTGATCTGCTGCCTCCTGCACGGCCCCCGCTGGGGATGAGCCCACAACTCGGGCATGTGCCCCGACCAGGAATCAAAGCCGTGACCACAAGATGATGCTCTACCAACTGAGCCATGCTGGACAGGGCTAATTTCATTTCTGATTAGAGGAAAAAAGAGATTGATTTGTGCAGCCAAGAAATAATTATTGGGTATGTATTATGTGCCTAGGGTGATGAAGGGTGGTGAGAGTGTTGGTTGTTTGTTTTTCTTTCCTCAGTGGTGGCAATGAGCTAACCAAAGAATATAAGTCATGATTTCTACTTCATGGGTGAAGTAGTTTCCATGGCAATAGGTGCTAACAAAGGTGCTTTATAGGTGCCCAAAGGTAGTCTAAGCAAAGGCTCTGTCCCTATTCTACTCTCTCGGTACCAACTCAGGACGGCCATGATTTTACCCTTTTTCTCTACTAACCCTTGAACAGATTAAAGAACCGAACCCGACTTCTTGGGAGTAATTGGTATCTACGGGGAGGCATATCACATAAGCTGTACCAGCCTATGTTTGCAACCTTGCCTAAAACCTATCCTAAAAACTCCCCTCAAATAACCACCCAGTTTGCAACCGAATGTCTTGAAACAGAAACCCACATTGCCTGCGAGTATTTTCACCCTACTTTGTCTCCTCTTCAGTTCGTCTTCACCGCCATTCCCACCACAGAGCTTTTTGCTTTCTGGGAACTCTCTTCCGCAGATCCAAGTGGCTCACCCCGTCTTCCTCCAGGTTTCTTCTGAGGGTCACCTCCTCAGAAAGGCTACCTCACACCCCCTATCAGAATAGCAGCCCTGCCATGGCTTTCTAGCTCCTGTTCTCTTTAGAGCACTGATCCCTACCTCCTGGAACTATCCACTTCTTTGTGATGTGTCATCTACAGTTAAAGGTGAGCTCCTGGAGCACAAGGATTATGTCTATTTTTAGAGCAACGCCTGACACATAATAAGCACTTAATAAATATTTGTTGAATGAATGAATGAATGAATTCTCTAAGAGATTGTGAGCCTCTAGAGCAGCGGTTCTCAACCTGTGAGTCGAGACCCCTTTGGCGGTTGAACGACCCTTTCACAGGGGTCGCCTAAGACCATCCTGCATATCAGATATTTACATGACGAATCATCACAGTAGCAACATGACAGTTGTGAAGTAGCAACGAAAATAATTTTATGGTTGGGTCACAACACGAGGAACTGTGTTTAAGGGCCAGAAGGTTGAGGACCACTGCTCTAGAGCCAGAATGTGTCTTACTTATTTTTCAACCTCCAGGTAACAGTAGGCCTGGGGCAAAACTTGATGATGCAAAGTAGCAGTGTGTGCGGCAAAGCAACTGACCTTTACTGAGTGTCTGCCCTGTGGCCGGTCTCTGCTGTGTGACTTAGGGTTTGTTTCATCCTCACAACTTTATGAGGTTGTTGCAAGGGCCCCCACTTATGAGGGGCGGAGACTCAGTGTCAGATTACTGATGTGACTTGCCCAGGGTCACACGGCTCGGGAAGGGCAGACTTGGGATTTGAACCCAGTCCTCACATCAATGTCTATATTCTTTCTTCCACTTGGTTGCCTCCCCTAAGACCCCAGCTACATTTCAACAAATGGATACTGGACCCATATAAAGTCCTGTAATTAATGAAGAAAAATTAGAAAACTGTGTTCTAAGGAAGCTATTTTATGTTCCCTGGTTTTTTACTTTATTTTACTCCTGGTCACGGATATTTTCAGGTTCCCTGTCAAGAGGAATAAGGCGGAAGTCATTATGATAATAAACATGACAGCTATTGAAACCAATTGTGAATGTAAAGTGCTATATAAAGCAGCGATTGTGAGGATAAAGTCATTGTTATTATTTTTAAATTAGCCACATGCTTCTCTGAGAAGTTAACTTGCTCTTGCAGCTCTTTCGACTTAACCTAAAGCATTCACAACTTTATTATTTTTTTTAAAAAAAACAAGGGCTTTGAAAATACACTCCAACCCTCAGGTCTCAATGAAAGACTTTCTTTGCTTAGAGGTGCACTGTTGCAAGTGTGAGGATGATGCAGCAGCAGACAGCTCTTCCTCAAACTGTGTGCAGTGAGGGCTGTTTGGAGACTTGGGGGGGGGGGGGGCGGGTTGCAAGAGAAGTGAACCTTAGACTGATTTGATAAAATGACTGACCTTTAAATATTTTACATTTTCCTAAGTCTGAAGTCAATACCATTGCCAGATGATGCTATTGCCTGGTGGTTGTGGTCCATGCACTCAGAGTCAGCCAAGGACACATCAGGAGCCGAAACATCTAGAGGCAGTTGTCTGTGCTGCTTTGACTCAATAAAGGTTTTGTCGTGTGGTGCTCCTGTCAAATAAAAGAAAACAACACAAAATAAAACAACCACTTGGCCCTGCTATTTAAGAGCTAACTACTCGTGCCCTAGCTGGTTTGGCTCAGTGGATAGAGCGTCAGCCTGCAGACCAACGGGTCCCGGGTTCAATTCCAGTCAAGGGCACGTACCTTGGTTGCAGGTTCCTTTCTGGCCGGGCCCTGGTCAGGGCCTTGTGCAGGAGGCAACCGATTGATGTGTTTCTCTCACATCGATGTTTCTGTCTTTCCCTTTCACTCTCTCTAAAAATTGATGGGAAAATATCCTCAGGTGAGGATTAACAAAAATAAATAAAAGAAAGGAGCTAACTACTTGGTACTCAGCTTTAAATACAACCTCTGTGCTGTTGACTCCTCAATTTACTTGTCAGTCCGAACCCCTTACATGGACTCTAGTTGTCCACATACCAGCTGCTACTCTGTATCTCCATTTGGATGTGTAATAGGGCATCTCAGCGACGACACAGCCAAACTGAGCACTTAACTGGCCCTTCACCTCAACTACCCAAACCAGCTCCAACTGCCCTCTGCCCCATCTCAGGAGCGGCAACTCTTTTTCCAGTGGCCGAAGTCAAAAATCTTGGAGTGTTCCTTCTCTTCACAGCATGTGCCTGGTCTACTAGAGCTCTTGCCAGTTTTACCATGAAATATATTCAGAATTCAGCTCCTTCTCACCACCTTCACTCCGCTCCCCTGATCCTGGCCACCGTCATTGCTCACTTGAACTCTAACAATTGTCTCCTAATTGGTCCCCTTGCTTCTGCCCCTCTACCCCACACCCCAATGTAGTTCCCATAGTGATTTGTAAACAAAAGTCAGATCATGTGGTTCCACTACTCAAGCCCTCCAATGTTTCTCCATATCATTCATAAGATAAGTCAGATTCCTTAATATAACCTCTGGGGCCTGATTACTTGCCTGGGGCCTCTGTAACAAATTACCGCACCCTTCGTGGCTTAAAACAAAGGAAATGTATTCGCTCGCAGTGCTGGAGGCCAGAAGCCTGAAGTCCAGGTGTTGGCAGGGCTGGTTTCCTCTGAGGCCTCTCTCCTTGCTTACAGATGACCATCCTCTCATTGTGTCTTCAGATGGTCTTCCCACAGCGCGTGTCTCTAATTCTCAGACTTCTAATCAAATCAGTCTGCCAACTGTGAAAGGCCAACAGGGTCCCTGCCCCAGGGGTCTGGAAGACGGGGATCCCGAGGGGTCTGACACTAGGGAACATGAGTAATCTCCCAAATTGGTTTTTTCAAGGCCTTTCTTTTCTGACTCATTTTCACTCACCAATGTATTTGCTCACAGGGCATCAATTATCATCTCTGTGTGGGTTTTCCCGGAATCACAGAGCCTGGCCTTCTCTGAAGCACTTTCCCATCTGTATGGTGGACATTTCCACATGGTGCCATTAGTGCATTAGTTCAACCATTTGTCACACATTTATTGGGTAGTAAGTGTTCTAGATACAAAAATACATGAGAAGTCTTACTGTCTTCATGGAGTTTATGGTTGGGTGAGGATGTCATGCAGGCGCAGAATTTCAACACATCCAGTATATTACCATCTTCTATCCCCAAATCAATTCCATCACCATCCCACCACCTGCTAAAATTTACAACTCCAAAATCGTACTTATTTCCTCTCTCTCTCCATCATCCCCTCAATTCCATTACCTTTCCGTCCTTGATCTGGTTAAGTTACCATTTGCTAAGCAAGATATTTAACAATATAATAGCAATAAAGGTTTGCTGGCTTGAGCCAAATTTTATTAGAGCCCCTTAACTTCCATCTCCAAACTTATCACCCTAATATTTTTATCAAATTATCATTCTTAAGGTCCCCTTTAACAGAGATTATTGTCTACAAGGACTTGTACTTCGTGCGTTAACATTTGGCTTATATCTTTGAAACATATCTCTGAATCAAGGTTCTCTTTATTGTTAAGGTTAACTTTCTAAGACTTCAAAAGGTCTGAAAACTTTATTGTCTACAAAACGAAAACAGGCCAACAGACATGGTCTGGTTTTTTAAGGCCAGATCTGATGTAGAAAAGAAACATCTTTGCTGCTTAAAAAGATGCTGATGGTTCAGAAGGGGACTCTAAGGATTCCAGTTTTAAACAAACTCTAATAACAAAACACTTTCAGCCAAAAGAGAAAGCTGATCTCCAGACATAAAAGGTGCCAGCAATACCACCTTCCTCCCAATGACGCCCGATGACGCATCTTCCACCCGGGTTGTGGGAGAGCCAATCAGTTCCCTTTGAATGAAATCTTTATTCAACTGTTTAAACACTCCTGGGGGAAGGGAGGGGGTAGACAAGAGAAGCATTTCAGAAACAAATGGAGACCCAAATGCCAAGTTTCTGTTCTTGTTACTGTTCAGGTTTTGGCCCTGTGAAAACAGTCTCAATTCCATGTTTTTCATTAAACTGGTTTGTTTGGCAAAATCCAATGATAAATACAAATCTCTGAGGTCAGTCTCACCTTACTCGGAAAGCTAGAGCTGGGAAGTTCAGCTTTCTGTGGTCAGGGAACTTTGGAAGCTGCTGATCTGCCATTGACAACAGGAGGCAAAGATGTGAGCCAGATAATTTTTTCTTTACAAATGTACAAATCTAGGACTTTTCCCCCTTCAGGCCCAACAGACAAACAATCCTTTGTTGATAGTTCAGCACCAGGTGGGGGAGGAGAAAGCAGGGTGGATGAAAAAGTAAGAGCCATTGATAGGCCAAAGTCTGTTCTTTAGTTGCTAGTAAGCACCAAAACTGAGCCTTGCCTCTTCCCTCAGTTTTCCTTATCCTTCGCTACTCATAGGCAATCACACCCCTAAAAGGGCGAGCCAGTAAGGGAACATGGAAGGGAGCAGGGTCCTAGGTATTCTGCAGACCAGTTGGTCAGTCTGAAAGAGTTGATATTGACTATTGACTTCTTGGTACCCAGATCCCCTTTCCTGGTATTGCCTTCCAGATCGCGTGCCCCTGCAGTTGATTTTCTCCAGGTCAGTAAAATATAGTCTATCCCCCCTCCTGGCATTAAAGACAAAGGAGTCTAAACGTAAACAAGAATCTGTTTTAGTGTTAGAAATCTGAAGGCCAAGGTTAATGTTTAGTTCTGTGTCATAACTTGTGAAATTATAATGGCCAGCATGTATTAGGTGCTTACGAAGTGTCATGCACCGTTCTATGTGCTTACCAACCTATCACACAGAGTTATGAAACTAATAATGTTATCATCTTTTTTTAGAGATGAGAAACTAAACAGCTAGGAAATGGCAGAGCTGGAATTTGAAGCCAGATAATCTGACTTCCGTGACCATGCTCTTAAACAATTCCAGACAGATCTGGCCTGCCTCTAAGTAAAAGTATGTGACCAACAGGCAATGATTGGGCAACACTTCTCCCCACCCTTATTCCCATGGGTGACGGGCTGTAGATGAGGGCTACCTAGAAGAGCAGAGAGGACCACACGAGGGGAGAGCAGCAGCAGCATTCATTCCTTGGGCCAGGTGCTGCCAAGAGTACACGTCTCTGTGAGGAGCCAGACACAGGACCCTTACGTGCCAGCATGTCAACCAACCAATCAGAAAGGCCTGAGAGGTGCCTTAACATTGCACTGTTGTTAATGGGAGAGAATGCAAAGACAGCAAGTGCCCTCAAATGTGGATAAGACTGAGGTGTTGATGCTGGACATCAATATGCATAATGAGATGAGTGCCCTTATAAGAAGAGACGTGAGAGAACTTGTTTCCCCTTTCTCTGTTTCCTCCATGTGAAGATACAAGAAGATGGCCATCTACAAACCAAGGAGCGGGACTTCACAAGACACTGACCTGCTTGGGCCTTGACTTTGGACTTCCCAGCCTCCTGAACTGTGAGAAATATATCTCTCTCTCCAGTGACCTACCAAAGATATGTGGGTAGGATTCAGTGTGTGGTCTAATACAACCAAAAGATCTATTAGAAGTTGTCAGGCTGCTATAACAAATACTATAAGACTGTGTGTCTTAAATAATAAATATTTCTCTCTCACAGTTTAGGAGGCTGGGAAGTCCAAGATCAAGGTACCAGCAGGTTGGTGTCTGGTGGGAGTAGAGAGAGAGGAAGCAAGTTCTCTCATGTCTCTTCTCCCATCATGACAGCTCCACCCTTATGGCCTAATTACCTTCCAAAAGCCCTATTTCCAAACCATCACACTGGGGATTAGGGCTCAACAGATTAATCTGGGGGGACTCAAACATTCAGTTTATAGCAGGTGCCATTCTATAAGGCTTCATCAGCACCAAACAACAATTACACAGAGAGAGAGACAGGGAGAGAGGCGAGAGAGAGAGAGACAGACAGAGAGAAAGAAGGGAGAGAGGAGTAGAAAGGAGAGAGAGAGAGAGAGAGAGAGAGAAACTGTGAAGGCCAGGACTCCGCTCACAAAGTGTTTAATTCCCACACTATTCCCAAAAGGCTTATTTCATGTCACTGTGTCACTAGGGCAGACAGCTTATCTGTTTTGTTCACCACTGTACGCCCAATGTTTCATTGCCTGGGCCATAGAAGTACTTAGCTAGAAGTGTTGAATTCCATTACTCAGACTATCCCATTCCTCATCTTCTTTCTGAAACTTTCAGTGCATTCAAACCTCACACAAAGTCTCAAGATTCCGACTAGACTAAGCTACTTCTGTTGACTCACAGCAGAAATGCTATAATTTATAAGTTATTACCAATATTTTCATAATTGAAAGGAAGTCAACATTCCAGTGTAAGGATAATATTGGGTGGGTCAAGTTTAACTTAAAGATTTTCCAAACTATCAGAGAGAAAACCAAAAATACTATATCTCTACTTTTGTTTAACTCAGGCACAACCTCTACAATTGAAATACAGATTTTTTTTTGACCAATGAAAGAATCTCTATAGATATTAAAACAGCTGTCTTCATCAGTCCCTCTACTCTCAGATCCCTATCTTAAATCTCTGAACTAAAGTCCATAGGCCCTTTTCTCCTAGGAATGATGAAGCTATGGAATCAAAATTATAAATGCAGTCAAGCCCCAAGAACAGGCTCCAAGTTGAAGTGTTAAGGTCTAATGTTGATATTTTGCTTTTAAGATTGATCAAGTCATAATTTGAAACAGCTGTTCATTGGCAAATCGCTTTTCTTACTTTTCCCTGATCTTCAGATAACAGTCTCAACAGTTAAAAGATGAAAATATAGGTCAGTGAACTAAGCCATGTTTTTAGGCCTCAAATCTTTATACCAAAATTTCAGTGTGTGTTGGAAAGAAAAGAAACATGGGGAGAAAAAAGACAAGTGAACCATTGCCCCCAAAGGACTGTTCCTTCTTTTGGCTCACCCATCTGTGCTGTATCTGAGTAAGGTATAGACACAAGGCACTCTCTCTAACCCCAGAGACAAAGTCCAGCCAATGGTTAGCATGTGCTTTGGCTTCTCAATCAATTTCCAGTAGGAAGCTCCTCCCACACCCAAGAAAAGGCATCTGAGTGTGTTGCTTTTCTACGAAGTTTAGCTCATGAAGTTATGTAACCTAGTCTTGCAATTTTCTAGTTTAAGGGCTTTAAGATTTGACCCTTGCTCTGGAGGGCAATTTAGGACTTATTCCTTCTGCAGTGGACAAACTGCTCCCAGAATTCCAAGAAGGGGCTATGAAAGCAACTTTTTGATAGTTGGGTACTTAATGTTATGCAAATGGCGGGAAAGCAGCAATGGCTGCTACCCAGGAGTGCTCTGCCAGCAAGTTCAATCCAAAATACTTTATAGATGACAACAATGACACAACACATATTAACGAGTGAGAGATTTCCAAAATACACTTCAGAGAGAATAGCGCTTTCTGGTAACATGCATGCTATTAAAAAGTAAAAGAAGGTGAAAAAAAAATGAAGAGAACTGAAGGCACATTAAATATCTTACTTCATGAAGAAATGAAGAGAGATAAGGCACTGGCACCGAGAAAGGTTTGGAGTTTGCTTTTTTTTTTATGTGAGGGGCATACATACTGTATCAGTGATCCTTAAACTAGATGATTCTGATTATATATATATTTGCATACTGAGTTAGAACCTCTGGGTATGTGTATTGCAGAAAAAGCATCCAGATGGTTCTCATGTATACATACCCCTGGTTAAGAAAATTTGTACTGTATACTTATTTTTTATCCTTTACTTTTTCCTAATACCATAATTTTTTCCAACGCCTTTAATTTTTTAATGTTCTGACTATAAAAACAATTCTTTGAAAATATGGAAAAGCACACATTAAAGTATTAAAATCACCTCTAATCTCATTAGTGTTTTTATTATTTTAGTGTTTATATGTCTATACATACTTTTAAAAGTGAATTTATCAGGGTTATATTGGTTAAGAAAACCATACAGGTTTCAAGTGTACATTTCTATAACACATCATCTACATACTGCATCATGCACTCATCACCCAAAGTCAAGTCTCTTTCTGTTGGCAGTGAAAATGTCAGCAGTTGTTGCTGGCACTGGAGCTGGGTTCATCAACCTCAGTACTTGAGTTCTGACTAAGAAAGAATTCAAAGTCAAAAGGAGGGTCTCTTGTAGAGAGCATATATATGGTCATGTTTTTGTATCCATTCAGCTACCCTCTGTCTTTATATTGGAGCATTTAAGCCATTTACATTTAAAGTTATTATTGATAGGTACTTATTTATTGCCAGTTCACTTTTTATACCTATGTTCCTCTCTTTTTCTATTTTTTTCTTTCTCCTTCTTAAAGTAGACTCTTTGACCCTTTTTTTGCAATACTGGTTTAGTGGTAATTAACTCCTTTAGCATTTTGTTTATTTTTTTCTGGGAAGCTCTTTATTTCTCCTTTAATTTTAAATACTAGCCTTGCTAGGTAGAGTAGTCTTGATTGTAGGTCTTTCCTTTTCATCACTTTGAATATTTCATGGCAATCCCTTCTGCTCTAAAGTGTTTCTGTTGAGAAATCAGCTTACAGCCTAATGTGAGCTCCCGTGTAGGTAATCATTTTAATTTTGATGTGTCTTGGTTTGTGCAAAAAGGTAGAAATGCCTTAAGAAATAAAAAACTTTTGAATAGATAAACATATTAGGCTCCTTGTCTTTAGACAATGGACATTTTAAATAGTACCTAAAAGAGAAATTCAGGTCTATGACAGATTTGAACAAGCTGACTTTTATGTGAACATAAAATACAAAACATACAATATGTTAGCTAAATCTCTCGAACAGAATTGAAAGTGGAGCAAATGTAATCAATTTGTGATATTATTAAAACCTAAGGGGAAATGAAATGTCCGTTTTGGTACCGCTGGGTGTGTCTGTGTTTCTCACACCTCAAGTGTTATTGTGGACATTCCAGTGGCTGGTTGCAAGATCCTGATGGTCTGCTAAACCTGGCTTTGTCCAGGCTTGTGTGGAACACACATTGGAGACACTTGGGTTTAAGAGATCTCTCTCCCTTGCATGACAGAGAGTTTTAAAGGATTTTCTTCCCTCCTCACCAACCACGCTCCCTGTCTAAATTCTTTAAGCCTTTGGACTCTGTCCTATGAAAATGCAAACACACAAGTGCACAAGGAGTCCTACTGCAGCTCCATTTGTTATAGCATTCCATTGGAAGCAAACCAACTGTCAATCAGCAGGAAAGTGGTTGAATAAATTATGGGACATCCATAACCTGGAGGGTTACGCTTTCCTTAAAAAGAATTAGTTTTACATATTCCACTCACTGCTCTGCTTAAAACCCTATAGGGTTTCCCATTGTATTCATGTAAAATTCAAACCCCTTCCCCTGGTTTAAAATGCCCTCCACCAGCTGGCTACGCCTGCCGTTCTGACCCCAGGGATTGCACTCACCCCTCCTCTGTTCAGATTCAACACGATGGCCTTCCCCATCAGCTTCTCCTTGGCCGCTACCAGCTTGTTGCCACCACACGTCCTTTGCACTTGCTGTTCTCTGTGCCGTGAATAATGTTTCCTGGACCAGTCTTTTTCAGCCTTAGTTATACATTAAATCCATCTGCATCCCACACTGCATCCCAAATCAATCAATTCCAAGTCTCCAGCAGTTCCTAAGCATCAGGCTGTTTTGGTTTGCCTGCTTCTTTTTAAGCATCTCAGGTGATTTTCTGTGCAGGCCAGCTTGAGAATCAGGATGGTTTCCTATGGTGGCTCCTCTCGAACATTTAGGGTATAATTAAATGTCACCTCCTCAGAAAAAGTATGATTACATGATTTTAAAACTAAATATTTTGTTTAGTTGAACGAGTTAAAAAAGAAAAGTATCTATATATATAAAAGCCTAATATGCAAAGTGTCCCCTCAGGAGTTTGACCGATCTGGAGTTTGATTGCTCGCTATGACATGTGCTGACCACCAGGGGGCAGCGTGGAATGAAGGAAGGCCCTGGCCAGCAGCCAGCAGCCGGGGAAGGGAGGCCCCAGCTGGCAGCCGGCAGCCGCTAGGGACCCTACCCGTGCACAGATTTCATGCACTGGGCCTCCAGTAAGTAAAGATGAGCACAGAAGGAAATTGTATATGTAAAGATGGTTAGTATGTGACAGCATACATTGAAAAGACAGCATAGCAATTTCAAGGGGGACAAAATTTAAATTTCAGTTTGCTCACCTGCTGTGATGTTGTACCAGTTACCTAACATCTCTGAGCCTCTATGAAAAGTGGATAGTCGTACCTGCCTTAGAGAGATTTTTAAGGAATAATGAGACCACCAATGGCACGAAATGAAGACTAGGTAAATAGTATTAGTTATTGTTAATTAATAAGTGGCTGGTTAAAGCAGTAAGTGCTTCGTAAATTCAAAGAACATAGAAATGTCAAGTGTCTGGGGATCAGAGAGAGTTTCTCCGAGTAGCTAGAACTTGGGCAAGTAGAGAGAATAATGAGGGTTGTGAGTGGCATCCCAGGATACAGGAACAGGAAGGACAAGCATTAGAGTGTGTTTGGGGAAGAGGGAGTTAAACAGGAAAAAAGAGCTTGCCCAGTCAGACAGTACAGCAGCGGTATGTCAGGATGGGCGAGCCTTCTGTTTTCTGTCATGCAGCATCTTTTTGGCACTGGCATTTCCCTGAATTAAATTGTGTAGAAGAGTAAGTCTCTGATTGGAAGCAGATTCATCAGGCAAAGAGGTTGGGGGGGGGGGGGGGGGGGCTGGGGGGGACTAGGAGATGGGCTTTGGAAAGCCATTCTCTTCAACAGAAACGTGTGTGGTCTCTTGGAGGTTGACTCTGAGCCATGAGTTGGCCAACCTCAAAGAAGAACGCTTGTAAGGTTTCCTGGGGACAGACCACAAACCAGCTCCCAGTGGCAGTACTTGGGGCTCCCCCTGGGAAAACCTTGTGGAGAGCCCAGCTCTCTCTGTGCGACTCAGGGTCCTGGGAGGACCCAATTCGGCAACTGAGAAACTTCCAATGAAGGGACTACTGATAAAGGACTGGCTGTGGAACCAACAGGGATGAGCGTGGGGAGGGAGAGAGCTGCAGGAATCCTGAGAGGGGCTGATTGACAGAGAGTGGCCTTCTGCAGAGGAACACAGCCAACGGCCAACCTCTGATCCAGTAGGGGGTGGGCTGGGGAATAAATTCCACCATTTTTCTCTTCGTGTCTGCCGTCTCCTGCAGGTGACTTCCCATTGGCCAAGTCCAAACCAGAAGCCAGACGGCAAGGGTGTTATTTATATGCAATTCATACAGGTCAGCATCTGGGGGTGCAGAGCAGAGTGAAGAAGTGTAGCGTGCATCTGGAATATCCAGCACAGCAAACAATCTTACACGGAAGGGGCTGATTACCAGCCTGCATCCCCCTTAGGAGATCTCCCTTAGTGGGTTCCCTCCATGCCTTCCTCTCTACCCCCCGACCCCACCCTTGCACATGTCGTTGGACCTTCTAATATCTCTTAAAAGATTGACAATTGAACCTTCTAGTATCTCTAAAAAAATATATTCCAGCTCTAGGAGGGTGGCTCAGTTGATTGGAGTGTTGTCCAGTACACCAAAAGGTTGCAGATTCGATTTCCAGTCAGGGCACATACCTACGTGGTGGATTCGATCCCTGGTTGGGGCATATAGGAAGGCAACCAATTGGTGTTTCTCTCTCACATTTATGTTTCTCTCTCTCTCCCTCTCTCTCAAATCAATAAAAACATATCCTCGGGCAAGGATTAAAATTATATATATATACACATACACACACACTCTGCTCACACCATATACCTAAATTCCATTGGGATTAAAGATTATGATTTTATTTCTTATAACTAAAAGTACTAAATGAAAACCTCAATGGATATGTATATAACCTTGGAGTAAAGGGAGGACTTCTCAAAGTATGACCTTAAATGCGAAACCACAGGAAAAAGGACTGGTTGCACTACATAAAAAATGGAAACTTCCATTTGACAAGAACCACCATGAATAAATTTGAAAAGTTGCCAAAAAAATAACCAAAACAAATTTAAAACAATAAAATAAGAAAATATATTGTTAGCAAATTTAAGTAAAAGAAGTACTATCTAAATATATAAAGTTCTCATACAAATAGATAAGAATTGACCCAAATTTGGGGTGGGGGATATTAGGAAGAAAACTAAACAAATAAGGAAAAAGCTATGCAAGTAAAATAGATGCATAGGCAAAGGACATGAACAGGATTGATTCATGAGGAAAAACAACTTGATAACAGCATATGGAAAAATGTTTACTCAATCTAAGAAATATAAATTTAAACAGAAAACTCTCCAACTAAACTCACAAAGATTATCCTTTAAAAAAAATAGTTTACCGATTTTTAGAGATTGAGGAAAAGAGAAACATTGATGTGAGAGGGCAACATCAATAGGCTACCTTTTCCATGCCCCCAACTGGGGATTGGGGATCCAGCCCGCAACCTAGCATGTGCCCTTGACAAGAAATCCAACCAGCAATCTCCTCCTCATGCACAGGACGATGCCCAACCGAGTTACATTGGCAGGGCCACAGAGATTAATTTTAACTAGAGGCCCAATGCATGAATTCGTGCACGGGTGGGTCTCTAGGCTTGGCCAGTGATCAGGGCTGATCGGGGCCTGCCAGCCAGAGGGAAAAACAGGGCAGGGGATGGAGGAGCGGGGGGAAGGAACTGTGGGAGGTTGGCCACTGGCCCCCAAAGAGGAAGCCGGTCCTTCGCCCCCATGGAAAGGGGCCACATCCGTCACCACCCCCCACCCCAGTTCCCCATCCCTCTGGGGCTCGAAGGCCCTGGTGGGGCTGGGAGAGGAGGGAAAGGGGCTGCGTCCACCACCACCCACCCCTAGTTCCCCATCCCAGCCTGAGGCCGGAAGGCTCTGGTGGGGTCGGGAGAGGAGGCAACAGTAGCCAGACCAGGCGCAGAAGGAACGAACACTGGATGCCAACAGACACTGGACGCCGACGCCTCGCGGTTCCCCACCTCCCCCGCCCTCCTTCCCTCTCATAGTGACTGATCGACTGGCTGTTCCGGTCGTTGGGTCATAATGGTTGCTTAGGCTTTTATATATATAGACTAGAGGCCCAGTGCATAACATTTGTGCACTGAATGGGTGTCCCCTCAGCCCGGTCTGCACCCTCTCGCAGTCCGGGACTCCAAGGGGTCCTTAGCGCTGCTGCGGAGGCAGAGAGGCTCCTGCTACCGCCGCTGCGCTCACCAGCCATGAGCCCACTGGCGAACCCGGCTTCTGGCTAAGCTGTGCTCCCCCTGTGGGAGCACACTGACCACCAGGGGGCAGCTCCTGCATTGAGCATCTGCCCCCTGGTGGTCAATGTGTGTCATAGCGACCAGTCATTTTGCTGTTTGGTTGATTTGCATATTAGCTTTTTATTATATAGGATGAGAGCATTCAATGAAGGCAGGGTATAGAAAAAAGGCCCTCAAGAATTCTTTAGAAGAGCATAAATTATTACAAAACTTTGAAAAGCAAATTGGCAGTTCAGTATTGAGAAACTAAAATTCACCCCCTTTAACCCCTTTATGAAAATTCTGGGAACTTTCACTTCCTAGAATCTATCCAAATACTTTCCTGCTCACAGCATCCAAACATCTCAATATGGCATATACTTTTCCAAGTTTAATCTCCCAGATATTTGCCACTCGATCAATGCAATGCCTGTTCTTCCATATGCCTGTACTTCCATGCTTCTGAGCATGTCCCGTTTATTTTCTTCTTCTTGTAAAGCCCTTCACCACCTTCTTGGTTTGACTGGCTTTGCTTACTCTATAGACTCATCCAGGTTGTCAAAAGGTCCTCTCTGATCACCCTCCAGGCTGAGGGCTGAGTTAGTTTCCTTTCTCCATGTTTCTATAACACCTGGTGCATATTTTTTATAGTTAATTTACATATTTATTTACATATATATTTACATACAGATGTGTCCACCATCTTGATTTCTCTCTTGGTGGTTTTCAACTGGTGGCAATTCTGTCCCCAAGGGATGTTTGGCAATGTGTGGAGACATTTTTGGTTGCCACAACATGAGGGAAACTAGAGATGCTGCTAAGCATCCTATAATGTACAGGTAAGCCTTCCCAATAAAGAATTATCCAGCCCTAACTGGTTTGGCTCAGTGGATAGAGCGTCGGCCTGCAGACTGAAAGGTCCTGGGTTCGATTCAGGTCAAGGGCATGTACCTTGGTTGCAGGCACATCCCCAGTGGGAGGTGTGCATGAGGCGGCTGATCAATGTTTCTCTCTCGTCGATGTTTCTAGCTCTCTATACCTCTCCCTTCCTCTCTGTAAAAAAATCAATAAAATATATTAAAAAAAAAAAGAATTATCCAGCCCCAAATGTCAATAGTGCCAATGTTGAGAAACCTTGTCCCACACTTAGCTTCTGCCTAGCTTGGCACATAAAAGGATGCCCCCTCTCCCCCCAACCAAAACCATGAATAAGGGTAAAATGATATTTATAAACCCAATTTCTTCTTCTATAGAATAGGTGTAATAGCTATGCCAGAAGTATGAACAGAGCCTGATTCTCCCATCAATATTAGTTCATACTAACAATAAAGTGCATAAATAAAATTACAGACACAGAATCTTTTGGCGTTGAAATGAATCTGAAAGATTTTGTAGTCAAAACCTTTCATTTTATAGCTGAGGAGCACCAATCTGTAAAGGCTAATGATTTGCCTAGATCAGTAGTCGGCAAACTCATTAGTCAACAGAGCCAAATATCAGCAATACAATGATTGAAATTTCTTTTGAGAGCCAAATTTTTTAAACTTAAACTATATAGGTAGGTACATTGTTATTAATTTAATTAGGCTACTCCTAAGGCTTAGGAAGAGCCACACTCAAGGGGCCAAAGAGCCGCATGTGGCTCACGAGCCGCAGTTTGCCGACCACGGGAAACTGATCATTGGTATCACATTTTAGTTTCCAGTTTAGTGGCAAACCACATTTTAAGTGCATGCATAAGAAAGGAATTAGAAACTGACTCTTTTGTAACAGAAATAATTATTTGGGGGGTTTGGCTTGTAAGTACAATTTTCATGTATATTTATAAAATGTTCTTTAAAATAGAATACTAAGAGAGCAATGATTCAGTTGAATAATGTTACCAGAATTTCACAGGGATTTATTTTTAAATTACTTTTTGGCATTTATGCAGAAATGGGCAAATGTATTAAAATACAAAGTTAAACAAATACATTTTTCAATTGTAGGAGAGATATCCAGATATCAGAATCCAGAATAACTTAGTTTGTCTTAATACAAAATACCTAAGTCCCTCAAATACTAACAGGCTTTCTGGAATTTATGCTGAAAATCACCTTGTAATGAATGATTCAGTTCGTCTTCTCTGCTCAATTGCTAATACATACAATAAAATTTCTTAACAAAATATAATTCAGAGGCACCATCCGACCTGACATCTCAAATTCTAATATGTTATGGCTTTTAATATGAACGCCGGTATAACCAGAATTTAAACAAATTATGGCAAATAAATTAAAACATTTAGATTTTAACATCTATAGACTTTATGAGGTGTTCCTTATACAGTCATCTGGTATGTTTAAAGAGTGAGCAATCATATAAGAGGAAATATGGTCATAACTGATTGAAGTAATAAAATCCTGAAACTAAATAACATCTCATAATTCATTGCACAGCATATATTAGATTTCATTACATCAGTATATAGCTTAGTAGTAAATTCTCCTGATGGCCATAAACCTCTGAGGTGTTGTCATCCTGAAAAATGAAGGGGAGGGAGTTGGTGAGGGTACAGAATGGTAAATCTCCAACAGTGTGGTGTGGTGTACTTTTAAGTTGTAAAGTTGTAGTGCATCACCACCTAGTGGCAGAATTTAGTACCTTATTCTAATAGAGACCTTTCCCCTCTATTTTCTAGTTATGTCTCATTCACCCTTTAAGTATATTCATATCTGATACTTTAGTTCCTAAAACTTATGTCACCCAAAAGGGGAAACCCATTTGCACTTCACCCACCAGACTTTCAAGTACTTAGTGTAGTTTTTATGTTCACCTAGCTTTTATTATTTTTTCAAATATGTTTTTATTTATTTTAGAAAAGAAGGGAGAGGGAGAAACATCGATTGGCTGCCTCCTGCACCAACTCCCACCCCAAGGGGGATTGAGCCCGAAACCCAGGCATGTGCCCTGACCAGGAATCAAACTGGTAACCCTTGGGTTCATGGGACGATGCTCAACCAACTGAGCCACTCTAGCTGAGCTTCACCTGGCTTTTAAATTCTAAATTCTTTGGTTATTTTCAAAGCCATACATAGGTCTATGTTAGCATCATCCTGTTTGTGAACATAGGATTATTATGACTACGGTAACTTTAAGCTTTGGCCCTGTTTCCATTCTTATTACTGAATCCTGTAGCAGCCAGAACAGTGCTTACCATGTGCCAGGAACTGTTCTGAGTACCTGATATATAATGAAATTGGTTAATTTCAAAACAACCCTCTAAAGTAGGTTCTATCATTAGCCCCATTTTAGAGCTGAGGAAACTGAGGCACAGAAGTCAAACCATCCTATTAAGTTACCCAATAAGTGAATGGATTCAGATCTGGGTAGTCGTACCTAGAACTGGCTATGAATCACTCTATTATTCTATCTACAGGATGATGAGCCAAATAGGTTATATGAATATAATATTAATCAACCATGTAGGAGATTCAGGTTTACTTGAAAAGTTCTGAAGGAAGAAACTGGAGCACTGAAATACTGGGTGGTGCTTGGTTGTCTGAGAATTTATTTCAGTTACCTACTAAGGTCTAACAGGGAAGCATCCTGACGCAAAAATATTTATTCTTCAACTGACCCTTATGCAAATAGTCCCTCACTAAGATGTCCCTTAACATTGTCATCGACCACTATCTTTATCAGTTTCTATGTGGTTTACAATACTGTTCCAAACATGAAATTCAAATGTATTGCAGTCAAATCACAAATCTTACAAAATATTGAGCATATTAAAGAACTGATGCCACAAGCCGATTGCTCAGTGGTTAGAGCATTGGCCGCAGACTAGAGTCTCAGATTCAATTCCAGTCAAGGGCACATACCTCGGCTGCAGGCTTGATCCCTGACCCGATCGGGGTGCATGTGGCAATCGATGTGTCTGTCTCCCTCCCTTCTACTTTCTAAAAATCAATGGAAAAAATATCCTCAGGTGAGGATTAACAAAACAAACAAAAAAAACTGTGTTTACCATAACCAAAACCTGTACATCAAAGGAAAATTTAGGCAACTCAGACCAAATGAAAAAAATTGACGATTCAGAATAGGTGTTTCAGAAAATAATCTGAATATCAAAGAGAAGGGAGGCTCTTAGGAAATTTGATCTAATATTTTAGCAAGTTTTTAAGACAATTATGTTCATGTTGCAAAAGTCAAACATAAATAAATGTGTCAACATACCTAATTTTTGTAGAAAATAAACATAAAATATGTACACACATGCTTTTGTCTTAGGAATTTTGCCTGACACAAAACTTTCCGGTTTTGTTCTTTGAGGGAAGATCCTACCATCCACGCAGGGGCTTGTAGAACCCTGTGCAGGCTGCAGGTTCCAGAGTTCCTTTTCCACTTGCTGGGCTTCTAGGCACACCTCCACCACAGAAACCATTTTACAGTTTAGGGCTGGCAATGACATCACTGAATGGTTTTAATATATGTATTTCTTAAAATTACCATAACCTTAAAATTTCAAACTATTATTATTATCTAACGCTTACAATATACTTTCTAACAATCATTTCGAAAGTAGAAAGTCTCTGGGATCTGGGGAGAAAACCCAATGTCTTTATATTTTTGTCTGATTTTTGTTTTCTAATACACAGGAACACAGATACCTTATACAGACCCATCCTGGGGCTGTATACACAATTTTAAAAGATAGGATGCGAACTCAATTCTATTTTGAGAGCAGTGGTTGCAGAGGGCACAACAGTGGTCTCGATCCCGGCACACCAGGGGGTGGATCCTCTCCCCTGCATTCAGTAACTTTTGAAATCTGAGCGCCAGTCTGCTCACGTGCAGTTTGCTTCAGATAAAATGAAGTGATGGCACTTGTTGCTCGCTCCACTCCATTCCTGCAAGTTAGGCCCCAAGGCTATTAGCTATCTTGCTAATCTACAAATGCAATATCAAGGTGACTATTCTATTTGGAAGAATATTATCTCTCTCAGTAAATCAAGAAGTTATCCAACCAGTGAAGGAAACTGATTAAAATGGCTTAGTAGCCCTGGCCACATGGCTCAGTTGGTTGGAGTGTTGTCCCATGCACCAAATAGGCTGCGGGTTCGATTCCTGGTCAGGGCATGTACATAGGTTGCAGGTTCAATCCCCAGTCGGGGTGGGTGCATGTGGAGGGCAACCGATTGATGTTTCTCACATCGATTTTTTTTTTCCTCTCTCTCATATCAATAAACATACCCTCAGTTGAGGAATAAAAATGAAATTTTTTTTTTTTTTTAAATATATTTTATTGATTTTTCACAGAGAAGAAGGGAGAGGGATAGAGAGCTAGAAACATCGATGAGAGAGATCGATCAGCTGCCTCCTGCACGCCCCCCACTGGGGATGTGCCCGCAACCAAGGTACATGCCCTTGACCGGAATCGAACCTGATCGATTTTTTTTTTCCTCTCTCTCATATCAATAAACATACCCTCAGTTGAGGAATAAAAATGAAATTTTTTAAAAATGGCTTCTCTTCGCTTCAGGAGGCCATTAAACACTAATTGAAGAATACCTTGTAAGTTTGAAAAGAATTTAACAGATAAGTAAATTCAGTAGTTATTAAGAATAAAGTTTAGAATTCAAAAACTCCAACAAAAGTTATAATAGACATTTATTTATATATTTGAAACCAAGATGGTTTCAAATTGTGCACTTCAAGTTTAACCAACATAATTAAAATACTGAGGACAGATGCATCCACAGATTGATTCCATGATTATTTCTTTGCCCATTCTTCTCTTTCTTTTCTTTCCCGAATAACCTCTTTCAGATACGGTTCAAGGTAGAATTTATCCTAAAGAACAAATAAAAGAAAAATATCATATGCTACCATCACCATCGCATACTGGTATACTTCAAACACTCAACAGGTCTTAAACAACAAAAGAAAGTCATTGAAAATTTCATTTCCAACTTAAAAAAGTATTTTCTAGCAAACTAAGAACTGCCTGCTTTTCTAAAATGTAAAACCCATGAAGATATTGTAATCAATTGCTTTGATAGGTTATGAGAGGAAAGTCTGACAGAAAAGCAAAGGAAATGAGAGTCTGTAAGCTTCTGCCTAGTTTCAATGCACTTAGGGGCAAGGGTTTGCTTCACTGAGTCCTTCCTGGGAGCTAGAGCGCCACTCAATGGGCTGATCACATGAACAGCATTTTTTCATCTGAGCAGGAAGCAGAATGTAGAGGGAGAACACAGCCTGGGAAAGAAAAAACCTGGATATTATATATTAGAAACTTGCTTAGTGCCTTTGGAACAGTCACTTCACCTTTACGTCTCAATGTTTGTCTCTAAAATGAAGTTAACATTTGCTCTATAACCTCACCGTACTGTCATAAGGACATTTATTTGTGACAACATTAAGAACCCTAAAGCGCTATGCAAATGAATGTTTCTCTGTCTGTAATACTCAATCCTTAGTGGCCAATATTGTCAGATACACAGAAGCTGTTCTACCTCCTCATATTTTGTCCACTGCTCTTTAGGCAAGATCTGCTGCCTCATGGACAGGTCCAGGGCTCTCTTAATGCGAAACACCCTGTCGTTGTACAGGTTCTCGGGAAGCCTTCTGATGGCTTCTTCTACATCTTCATTCACATGTATTGTATCGTCTCGCATTAACCCTATGATAGGAAACAAGAGAGATTGAATATGTGTCTCAAAAATCAGGAATTTTTAAAAAACGAGTAAAATATCTTTATGACTTATAAACTTAAGACTTGGGTGAAATATCAAGAGTTACGTATGATCAAGCTCAATGTATTTCATACATAATCATGGGTTATTTAGTGGATTATTTCTAAAATGGTACTTTGGAAACAATATACACGCCTTTTAAAATCTACTGCCACAGAATTCACATTTTATCTAAAACAAATTTTAAAATGTCTACCTTGTTTTTAAACACAAATCAAACTGTAAAAATCTCTACTTTCAGAGTTCACAGAACTTAAATTTTAAATGCTAAGTGAAGGAGGGAGAGGGAGCGCATACTAAGGAAAATGTCCAGCTACCATATTTCAAGAACATAAATTATTTCACCTCAAACATTTAAGACAATTCCATCCCTCTCTTCTCAAAATAATTGGTGTGATTTAACATAACAATAAAATGTGACCTAACTTTAACATCTTCTAAGGTACACAAGCATAATTAGCTACTTTTTTGGACCCATAATGACTCTTGCAAAAATACTACTCTCAGAAAAAACAGAAGAAGGAAGTGCAGACACTCACCCAATTTATTGAATCCTGCAGCATTGTAATACCATTTTCGAATACCCTCCAGCCACCGGCTTGATGCTGCAACTGATATTGTCACACTGTTAGCTGCTGCAATTCACTTACTGTACTATATATATGAAAATGCTGATAAGTAAGCAACCGCTTTCTGATAGTTAACCTGTTAGAGCGTGCAAGCATAGGAAGGTATTTCCTTTCAACAGTGTATACTCTATATACTGTCGATAAAAATTCCTTATTTTATCTATAAGCAAAAGAAACTGCGGGTAAAAACAAGTTGGGCAAGTCATGGAAAAAAAGGTAAACTCAAACACCTAATGTACAAGATTTACGAGTACAATTATTGCCACTCAAAGGCAAGCGTGCCATTCCTTTATGTCCCCCTGCAACTATCGGAATTAAAGGGGTGGGGGATGGGAAAGAAACTCAGAACTTCTCAATTATTTATAGTTTCAGAAATAGATTACAGGTAACAAATTTAAACTTCCCTTTTAAAGGGAGTTGGTGTTGTAAGAAAAGAAGGCGACATTTCAGGATAGGGTGGCGGTCTAAATGACCCTCATCCTCCAAAATTTGTATTCTACATTACCTTTTTATTACTTGGCGACCCTCTTTAGAACCACATGTATTTCTGGGAGGTTTTTGATACCATTACTTAGTCCAGTGATGGCGAACCTTTTGAGCTCGGCGTGTCAGCATTTTGAAAAACCCTAACTTAACTCTGGTGCCGTGTCACATATAGAAATTTTTTGATATTTGCAACCATAGTAAAACAAAGACTTATATTTTTTATATTTATTATATATTTAAATACCATTTAACAAAGAAAAATCAACCAAAAAAATGAGTTCACGTGTCACCTCTGACACGTGTGTCATAGGTTCGCCATCACTTACTTAGTCACTTAATATTAAAAAGGATCAGCAAAAGAAGCCCATTTTCCACTCCCCAAGCTTTCCACCAAGGGAATGGATATTTGAAAACGGATGAGAACAGGTCATTGCTAAAACTCTTTGAGGAATAACATGATAGTGCCTGAGGTTTACAGGAGAAATGTGGTCCAGATGGGGAGGTAGAGAAAGCTTACAATCGCCTTGAAAATCTTGTCTAGGGTTAGCCCCTTGCCAAGCAAACTCCTTTTCTCCAACCCCGCCTTGCCCTACTCCTCAGTACATCAGAGTACAAGGCTTCGGTAACTCCCCTTGGAAACGAAGCACCAGGGATAACGTGGCTTCTAGCAAAACAAGTACCAGAGAGCCAACAACCTACAAGCATACTTGTAGAAAAGCAATGACTTGTGGGCGTATTAACCGGTGACGGTGAGAATGATTACTATGCATCCAACACTTATTGTGAGCCCAGCACCGTCCCATCTGCTTGACGCAGATTCGCACGCCTGTCCCTGAAAAGGGGGAACAGGTCTCACAGATGTCACCCCGCCCCAGATGGAAGCCAGCCAGGTCGATCGAGCTCCAAACACCGCGCAGGGGCAGAGCGCCTTCAACATTCGCAAAGTTCAGTTAAATAATGAATTCTCAAGGGTCTCCCCCACTCTTCCCAAAAAAGCTCAATGTCGCTTAGGTTGATGAACAGCTTCACGATGACTGAGGGCCAGGGAAAGGGACCAATATTTTTTTCAACAGCGACGCCAATTTCCAGCGGTTCTCAACCTGTGGGTCGCGACCCCTTTGGGGGCCCAACGACCCTTTCACAGGGATCGCCTAAGACCATCGGAAAACACATATATAATTACATGTTGTTTTTGCGATTAATCACTATGCTTTAATTATGTTCAATTTGTAACAATGAAAATACATCCTGCATATCAGTTACATTACGATTCATAACAGTAGCAAAATCACAGTAATGAAGTAGCAACGACAATAATTTTATGGTTGGGGGTCACCACAACATGAGGAACTGTATTAAAGGGTCGCGGCATTAGGAAGGTTGAGAACCACTGAAACCGTCAGAGGGCAGAGATGAGCAACAACAAAAAAGCAAATAAAATTCTATTTGGCGTTCACGTTCTGTTTTAAATATTCCGGCAATTTCAGTTTCCTATTCAATAACAGATATGTTTGCCTCGGTGCCTACCACACATCCAGATGTCTTCAAACCCACAGACCACGCCGACGTGCCAACAAGGTGGACTCGAAGCTTCCCGTCCCCTTGGCTGCCCTCCCTCCTCCAACTCCCGGTTTGGGAAGCGCGAGGGGTGCAATGCCGCCTCCAACCCCCTTTCCTCCGGCCACTCTGCCTCGGTTACCCGGGTCAAGGGCAAACTAACACCCGCCTCGGGACCAACAGATCTGTTATTGGATAGAAAACTGAAATGACCGGAATATTTAAAGCAGAACGTGAACATCAAATAGAACCGTGCCTTTCTGTTGCCGTTCTTGTTGCTCATCCCCGGCGGGAGCGTGCCCCGCGCTCATGCACCCGAGGGCACCTGGCTCACAGACAGCACCCGGGTCCTGTCGGCTGAAAGTCACCCAGTGACGTCCTTGTGCCCTTGAACTCTAGTTCTAAGGCCAAGCGGCAGGAATGCCCAGCGCAGGCAGATGGGACCCAGGGGTGCCCAGGCCGCCGCGGGCACCTTCACCACCAGCCGGTCCACACCCCAAGCCCCTCGACAAGCCTGGCTGGGGTCGCCGGGGGGCAGGCGGAAGGCGGCCTTCGCGCTGGACCGGAGCCGCCCCTTCCCTTCTGCCGCGGAACCCGCCACGGAGAGAGAGCAGAGGAAGAGACGCAAGCTGCTGCGAGAATGAAAGGCTGGGCGCAGCGATGCCCAGCAGTTAGGACACCAATTACCTACCGGCAGGCCGGCTCGCCATTTTGACCCGAGACTGAAGCGTTGCCTACTGGGTAAATCCAAGAGGGCGCGCGGGGTCCAGTGCGCAGGCGCCTCAGCTCTGGGCGCGAGGCTCGGGAGGACGCCCGCGCAGGCGCAGTTCCCGCGGCGACGTACGGTAGCTGTCATGCGGGCCATTCCGACGGCGTCCTTAGCAACGGAGTAAGTCGGTGTATGACGCGACCGGTTCCGGGAAGCATTCCGCGTGACCTGACGGGAAAACCCCAGGGAAGGAATGAGGGCACCGGGGCCATATCCTGGGTCCTGTTAGTGACGAGCTGTGAGACTTTGGGCGTTATTAATCGCGCCCTTGGGCCAAGCAGCGCGCTAAGCATGGTCTGGGCATATTCTCGTTCAATTCTCTCATTTAATTCTAATTCTTAAGTACTATGATTATCCCTATTGGAGAGAGGAGAAAGCAGGCTCAGAAGGGTTGGATAAATTGTCCAAGGACACACAGCTAGGAAGAATCCAGATACAACTTCGGGACGCCTTCATTCCAGGGCCATATGCCACACTTCTAATACAGAAGACACTAACCCTCTCTGGCCTTCAGCTTCTCCAGCTGAAGATCTGCATCAAACCATTTTAGTACAAGGTTAAAGGTTGGTTCAGGGGATGGGGGGGGGGAGGGGGCGGATTTAATGTCAAATCTAAGCTGTATCGCAGAATTTGCATGCAACTAAGGTAAAAGCAAGTACACTTTTAAGGCTCAGCTCCAACATATTCAGTTTAGGGCATAACAATCTAGGAACAGAAAAAAATCAAGGGAGTTAGTATGACTGGTGCTTATTCAGTTATGGTGAACTACCATTACTACTTTTTTTTTCTTTTTAACCCTGCTCTAGCCGATTTTATTAAAGAAAAATTTCCCATGATTTAGTTTTCACCAGTCTGTTCTGGCATGAGTCTAATGATATCAGAATCACCTGGGTCAATGATAGCCAGTGTGCATACCATGTAGCATTTTCCACACGCTGCGCCCGATTCAATATTATTGCCACTGTGGTGATGGACATCAGTCTTGGCCATCATGGCATAGTACTCTATTTCAGATTTCCTCAAGGCCCCAGCTGTTGTTGGCGAGGATGACCAGCTTCGCTTTGCCTTGTCGGATTATCTCCAGTGTCTGCTTGTACCCCAGCCCGTACTTTCAACTTTTCATAACGAGTTGTGGAGCCTAGAGTTGATCGACTCCAATGATTTTTTCGTCTTCTCTGCGGCCACCATCTTCTTGCCTCAAGTGTGGGACGTCCCCCAACCAAATGCAGCCGCCAAGATGGCCGGGGAGTGAGAAAGCTCTTTTTTTCTTTTTTTAAACATATATTTTTATTGATTTCAGAGAGGAAGGGAGAGGGAGATAGAAACATCAATGATGAGAATCATCGATAGGCTGTCTCCTGCACGTCCCCCACTGGGGATCAAGCCCACAACCCGGCATGTGCCCCTGACTGGAATTGAACCCAGGACCCTTCAGTCCACGGGCCCACGCTCTATCCACTAAGCCAAACAGGCCAGGGCCATTACTACTTCTCAGTCAGCTAAGGCTGCCATAAAATATTGTAGACTGGGTAATTTAAAAAACATTTTTCTCACAGTTCTGGAAGATGGAGACCCATCAAGGTGTCCGCATGTCAATTTCAGGTGAGAGCTCTTTCTGTGGCTTGTAGTGGGCTGTCTTCTCACCGAGTCCTCACGTGGCAGGGAGAGAGCCACCTCTGGTGTTTCTTCTCTCTAAGGGCACTAATCCCCTCATGACCTCATCTAAACCTAATTACTTCCAAGAGGTCCCATCTCCAAATGCCAGCACATTGGGGGTTAGAGTCTCAACATATGAATTGTGAGGGGGACACAATTCAGGCCACTATCCAAGAACACCTACTTTTGTTTTCTTTGGTCTTGAGACCTAGGACAGTAGAATCCATCTCGTAAGTTCAAAAGGTTAGATCTAATCGTCTTAGTCCATTCCAGTTCTAAAATTCTCTTTTTCCTTGTCCCACTGCAATTTCTCACGTAATCTTTTTAAAAAATATATATTTTATTGATTTTTTTACAGAGAGGAAGGGAGAGGGATAGAGAGTTAGAAACATCGATGAGAGAGAAACATCCATCAGCTGCCCCCTGCACACTCCCCACTGGGGATGTGCCCGCAACCAAGGTACATGCCCTTGACCGGAATCGAACCTGGGACCCTCGAGTCTGCAGGCTGACGCTCTATTCACTGAGCCAAACCAGTTAGGGCTCTCACGTAATCTTTTATGCATAACTAAATAAACACATACCTAAATGGTCAGAGAGATGTGAAGACATGCAGGACATGTGTACATTGGCACATTGCCTTACAAGAAGTACTCAGCAACTCCTGTCCCTTCCTCCTTACCCTGTAAGCTTCAGTGGCAAGAGAAGGAAGATCTTGTGAGGGGATCAGATACCCAGGACTGTCACAGAATCCAGCTCCTGCAGGCATTAAATCTCCAGTGCCTGGATGTTTGCTGGGATTCATTAGGGGTTTTTTGTTGTTAATCCTCACCCGAGGACATCATTCCTTTGATTTTTAGAGAGTGGAAGGGAGGGGGTAGAGATAGAGATAAACATCAATGTGAGAGAGTCACATCAATTGGTTGCCGGGACCAGAGATTGAGCCTGCAACCAAGGTATGTGCCCTTGACCAGAATCGAACCCGGGACTCTGCAGTCCAAGGGCAGAAGCTGGTGGTTTTAAATCATTTGAAGTTTTGGGACTATTCAATACATCACCAGTAACAGGAAGGCCGCTATACTTGGCCCTGACCAATTACAAATTTAATTTCTCCGGAGGTCTCAGGACATCTAACACGCCGCAAAATACTTGTGCCCAACAGACACTGGTGTAAAACACTATTATTTCTCCCAATTCTGAACTGAGCCAGTAGTTTTGCTCGATGTATTAGCTGAGGCTGGAATATTCAGATAGCTTCTGCACTCACATGTCTGGCACGCAGTTGGCATGGCTGGAATGGCTGAGAGTTGGCCAGGAATCACTGTACACCAAGAGGATAATACCCAATCTGCAAGGGCTTATCAATCCTCCACTTCAGAAGCTTGATAATGTCCCATGGACCAAATCACACTGGCTCAGTTCCACCCTGGAGGAAACTATGTGAGTGCAAATACCAGATGTGATTCCCTAGGGGTCCCCAGTGTTAACATTCTGTTCAGTCTTGAGAGTGTAAGGCAGATAACTGAAGTCATGATGAGAGTGTAAGGCAGATAACTGAAGTCTTGAGAGTGTAAGGCAGGTAACTGAAGCCTCATTTTCCAAAGACTCACACTCACAGGTTAAATCATTTGCCCAGGATTACACATCTCAATGATAAATGTAAAAAAGGTCTCAATTTGTTATAAATCTTTGTATACAGACAATAGCTCAGAAGTTTGTTCTGACCTTTTACTGTCTCGTTGACATCTACTTTCCTTCAGACTGCTCTCCTCCCTATGTTTTTTCCTTTTCCTGATTATCAGTAGTCACCTGTGGGCAACTCTGAGTATCTGTGTTTGGGAAGACAACACTGTAAATAGTCCAAAATTGCATGTTTTGTAGGATTAGGTGAGTAGTAGATATTAGATAAATAATACAGTATGCTCCAGAAATTCATTTAACATTTCAAAGAAAATACAGATGTTTTGTGATAAAGCCACTTTAAAACCCCTGTGACTGCCCAGCCGGTGTGGCTCAGTGGCTGAGTGTTGACCTATGAACCAAGAGGTCACAGTTTGATTCCAGGTCAGGGCACATGCCTGAGTTGGGGGCTCATTCCCCAGTAGGGAGTGTGCAGGAGGCAGGTGATCAATGATTCTCTCTCATCTTTGATGTTTCTCTTGCTCCCTCTCCTCTCTGGAAAAAAAAAAAAAAGATTAAAAAAATAAAATAAAAGCCCTGTGACTTTAAGAGGCAAATCCTCCACTTCTCATCTTCACCAGAAATGGCAACGCCAGCCTATATATAGCAAAACCGGCTGTTTCTCTAAGCTTGCTATATTGTGAGTTTTCTCCTTCCCCAGAAGGAAGGAAATGGTTGAGTCAAAGAATTAAGTCACTAGGAACTTTTAAGAAAGATCTACCACAAGTGTACTCAAATTTATAATATCAAGAAATTGTGTTCAATATCAATTGAGGTTCAAGGCATTTCTTTTGAAGTATATTAATTTATTAATACACACTTTTATTTTACATGATTACATTTTAACATTCATCAAAAACTAAAGAGTTTTTAAGAATTTTTCAAAGTCCTGTACTGAGGCTTTGGCAAGATCTTCACAAAATATTTCATCAGGCACTGATACCAATTTGTCCAAAGAGATGTAGTTAGCTTTTGCTGGATCATACTGGGCTCTTCCTAAATAGGCCAGAAATAAATGTCTTTCTTGGACTTTAAACAACCTTGCATTAAATACCTACAAAAGAAAAAGAGTTTTAAAAAATTATGCACTGAAAGATGAACTATTAAAATGTTTATATGGCTAAAAATGTTAACAGGCTAACAAATGTGAAGTATTGACCACATGCTCAGTAAACCTGATAAATGCCCAAGGTTTATAGCTTCCACTAAGAAATTATGATTAAAAAGGGACTCAAAACTTACAAACAGAACAATTATAAAAAAAATTAAGGGCTACATTGTAGTCAAAGAACACTGACTAATCAATCCAGAGACAGGAAAATTTCATTCTGTTAATGATCCATTAAAATTATCAGGGAGTAAAAAAAAAAACCAAACCTGGCCTGAGAATTACTGATTCCCTGTTCCCTGATGTGGACTCCAGCTCTGCCTCAGAGAAGTGCAGAGGGAGTGGGGAGACAAAGTTTTATGGAATCCTGAATATAACCAGAAGTGTACCAATCTTTCCTTAGCGAGATATTTCCTCATGTCATTATCCTTTACCATCCACCATCCTGCTCTGAAATGACAAATTAACCATACCTATTAAGTTATAATTGTTTCCCATGTTAATCAATCATAAAACTGCTGTGCCAACAATAACTGCTATTTGCTTCAGACAATTAGTTTCACACCAGAATTATAAATGTATCTGTCAAAAATTTAGTCTATATCAGTTTCCTCACAGCCTATTGTCAGTTAATGTATTTTTCCATTGATAAGTTTTGTTTTGTTTTCCCAGCATTACCACCCAGACCACTAGGAGCCTAAGAGTCCCAATACGGTTGCAACAGTTCTACGACTGGGGTTTCAAGAATCTAGAGTTTGGGGTGACTCAAATCTATGTGTGTATGTTTTTATTTTTAAATGTATTTTTATTGATTTCAGAGAGAAAGTGAGAGGGAGAGAGAAAAAGAAACATCAATGATGAGAGAGAATCACTGATTGGCTGCCTCCTGCACACTCCACAGTGGGGATGGAGCCCGAAACCTGGGTGTGTGCCCTTGACTGGAATTGAACCCAGGACCCTTCAATCCCCAGGCTTATGCTCTATCCACTGAGCCAAATCAGCTAGGGCTCAAAGTGCTTTTTGAGCCTTTGCTCCAAAGTGTTATCTTGATAAAAAGATGGGCAAAAGAAATATGACTTTCACACAACCCTCAGCACCAGACTGCATTTGGTCCAGTTCCTTCACAAACAGCAAGGCATTGTCACAAGCGAGCAGCATTATGCTGGAGAGCGGCGGCAGACAGAGGGCAAGGACGGCTCTCACGGAGCTGTGTGCATTACCTGCGGGAACCTGACAATGATGTGGTGGGGGATGCTCATCACATTGTGCACAAAATCAAAAGTCTCCGTAAGTTTCCTTTTATTCGCAGTTAACATCTTTGGGATTTTGGTGATCATATGTTGAATTTCGTTATGTTTAAAACCTAGTTCAAGACGATAAACCTAAAAGAAAGTAGAGTTGCTATAAATCATGAATAGAAAGTTATCTTGGTATATGCTAGAGGACACATTGATTCTTTTAATATTTAAAATAAGGACAGTAAGTTCTGGAGACAGCTATGCCAATGCCCTCATGAGATCGTAGCTTCCTACTTCTGGGGTAACTGGAATTTCAAATCCCTCTCCTGAGAATGAGCTACTCACAGCATGGGCGGATCCCAAAGGAGCTCTCATCATTATGCGACAGAATGATGGTGGCTTGGGAGACCTGGTCAGGTTGTTGTTTTGGGCCCTACCATACAGCAGTAAGATTTTCAAAGTGCTTTTTGAGCCTTTGCTCCCAAGTGTTATCTGAAACATTATATGTCAAAATTCCAGACAGAGATGAAAAAACTACACACCCAAACGTGGGTTCGGTTTTCTATGTGCAGCTTGAGCGCCCCCACCAGTCCCCGGCTTGTATCACTCCGCACTCTCTCCCCACTAGACTGGAAGCTCTATGAGATCAGGGCCTCCCCCCAGCACAGTGTGGGGGCAGGTGCTCAACAACTTTTACAACTGAATATAAAACACTGTGAGCGCCTCAGAAAACACTGTGAGGCCTTAGGTAATAATCCTATATAACAAAAGGGTAATATGCAAATTAACCATCAATCCATCACAAAAAGATGATGGCACCCAGTCCTCTCAGCCCCGCCAGAGTCCCCCAGTCGGGGTGGGGGGGGGGGGGTGGGAGGGGGCAGCTGCTGAGAGTGGGCAGTGTGACACCTCAGCATGCTTGCTTTGTTACTCATGTAACACCTGGTGAACATGTGAAAATATCATCACCTAAAACAAATAGCTTGCTAGATATTTATCATTTCCTATTTTCATCTTTTTTGAAAGAACCTCATTTATAACATAAATGAGGTTAAGATGACAATAGGAAAATCTATCCTATTCAGAGGACTTAACACTTCAAGAAAGAAGCTGATTTTTCAAAAGCTTAAAATCATCCTACCTTCATATTTTCTTTCACGGGCTCCAGACTTCCAGTTAGTAGCCTTGGGAGACGAACTACCAGATCTCTAGTCTGCAGTTATAAAACAGTCTATCATTACTATATGTGCAACTAGTTTGGGAAGCCTAAGCAATCAAGAAAATACAAAACTAAAAATTCTAAAATGACCCTCAGAAAAGGGCTAAGAACCCCATAAATACATAAATGTAAAACTGTTTGAGGAAAAAAACATACTAAAAACAAAACTTAAGGTAACAATTTGATGGAATATTGTAAAATAATAGAGCTACATGTTTAAGCTAGCAGGTTTCTTCATTCATAGCTGTTAGAAATATGAGATTTAACAATTACTAAATATAGCTGACATGGAAATATAAAAATTCTCCTCCCACGTTTTTAAATATATTTTTATTGATTTCAGATAGGAAGGGAGAGGGAGAGTGAGATAGAAACATCAATGATGAAAGATAATCATTGATCGGCTGCCTCCTGCACACCCCCTACTGGGGATCGAGCCCGCAACCGGGCATGTGCCCTTGACCGGAATTGAACCTGGGACCCTTCAGTCTGCAGACCAATGCTCTAGCCACTGAGCCAAACCAGCAAGGGCTCTCCCCTTTGCTTTACCTTTTTCACACTAAGTTCAAGTTCTTTCTGAAAAAATCCCAGTCTGTTATCCAGTCTTTCCACTGAAAAATTCAGCAAAAATGGCGCCTTCCTGACCATCTGTGTGATGTCTGCCTTACTGAAATTTTTTGACTGTAGATAAGCCACTCTAAAGAAACACAAATACACATACATGATAAACATCTACTAGCGATGCTACTTTCCAAAATAATTACTGTTTTTAAAAAGACTTCCATACCCCCCAAGAGAAAATAAAATAATAAAAAAATCCCATCTATAATAATAAAAGTGTAATATGCTAATTAGACCGGACAGCCGAATGACCTTCTGTTTGTCCTTCCAGACGACCTTCTGTTTGTCCTTCCGGATAAAGCCAGGGCTGTGAGGGCTGAGTTCCTTGCACGAATTTCGTGCATTGGGCCTCTAAGTCTACAATAATGGCCTAAATATGGTTAAATCAGGCAACCATCCAGCTCTAGAATGGTCCCCATTTATACTTAAAAGCAGAAAATAATTAACTTTTTAGTTAATCTGACTTATTTTGTTAGTTGGTAGAAAAAAAAAAGAAATGGATTCTGTTTAAGAATTTTTTTGGTCTAAGAATAGAAAATACACAAATTAAGAAAATAGATTCAGAATTCTTTTTACAAAGAAAGACTCAAGTATGAGATGAAATTTATTTTAGTATCTCAGAGAAACTGAAAGGAATTTTAGTGCATTTACTAAGTATGTATTTTCATAATTAATTTTTACTGTAGTTTTTCGATATGTATTTTGTTAACAATGAAGACATTTCCTGCTAAATTTCTGGAAACCAAAATAAGGTAGTGAAATATAGAAAGTCTGACTATAAAATAACAGTATTGATTTTTAAAAATCTATAAACAGAGTAAAAGTCAGTGTTATTACTATAGTAAATGTCTAAAATATATCAGGACATTATCTTGTTTAATTCTTACCAGGAAAAAAAAAACCCCACACAAACCTTGTGAACCAGATAAAATTTCCATATTACATTTGAAAACACATAGATCCAGAGAAATTAAATAACTTACAAAACTACCAGCTACTTAATGGCAAATTGAGATTTCAACTAAGTTCTATGCCTCCCTTTAACACTTACAATATTTCTATACCATGTATCAGACATATATTTCCTTTAGAATCACTTCGTGGGTTATGTGGGAATCATTCTAAAAACCCTACCTGGTCTTAAGATTTTCAAGGTCTTCCGAGAAAATAGCATAATTTTTCGTCAGGAATGCTCCCAGTTGGCTATCCTCTATCCCCAGATCTTTAAGGAACAGGAGTACTTGGTTAATGTCTTTTTCGAAATCCAGTCTCAGAAGGAGATTGGCTGCTTCTGGGTGTTTCTCTATCTTGGATAAGTCCACTCCTGTAATAAATACAAACATTGAAGAGAACTGCTTAACTCAGTCATAAAACTTCAGACACAGACGTTTAAGAAATTAGTGATGGGAAATCAACAACCTATCCAAAGGAGAACTGAGAAAGGCCAACAGAAACTTGAAAGTATTTTCAACTGAATTGGTTGCAGAAATAAAAATGAAAACACAGCATTTATTTCAAAGTCATATATAGAGGAAAACAGTGTATTTGGGGCTAAATTACCACTCCTAGGTGATCTAAGTAAACCACACAAGGACAGGAGAGAAAGAGTAAAAAGGAGCAATATCAAGGTGTTATTTCAAATCATTCTTTGGTTATGGATATAATTAGGTGTCAGCATTAATTAGGCAGAGAATCAAAGTAACCAGTAATTCAAAATTCTCATTAAAACCGAGCACTTGATTCTCTCATTTTTTTCCTTTTACATGATTTAAAAAAATAAACATGAGTAGGAAAGGCCTATTCCTTACTTTAGAATAAACATTTAAGGATAATGTAAAACCCTAATTTTAGATTCAAATGTCATATTCATTAACATATTTCATCAGGTTAAAAATAACTCAAACTGATTTATAGATGCAACTTTGCAGTCTAAAATATAAAAGCAATGAAATAAAAACATTCTTTCTTTAATGGTATCTACAAATAGAAAAATTATTATTTGATATTTTTAGATCCATATTCTAAACTCAAATTTCTGGGTATTAATCAGGTATTGACATAAGATGGTTGAAAGCAGAAAAAGACTATAGATACACACACAGAATGAAGACCAGAAAAAGAGCCAGGATGAATTAAAAATCTGGCCTACAGTAACAGTGGCATTCAAATCAAAAGGGGAAAACTATTCAGTAGAATACAATGGGACCACTTGGAAAAAATTAAGAATTCCTTCTATATCTGATTCGAAAATTAATTTCATGTAGATATAAACCTAAAGTATACCAACTTTAAAATTACTAAAAGAAAACACAGAATTTAAAAAATAATATTAAGTTTGACTACAAAAAAGTACAAAACCTATGTATAGCTTTCTGTATGGTAATATTTGCATAGAAAAAGGTTGATAATGAGGGTTACCTTTGGAAAAGTGGAACTGACAATGTAGAGGGGTTAAGAGCTCTTTTGTAATATTTGCACTTTTAACAACTCGATACAATTTTTTTGCAATTTAAAATATTAAGTTAAAAAATGAAATTTTTGAATGGACAAATAAATTAGAAACCAGTTTCAAAAATCTGCAAAATGGGGGAAGGGATGCTTTAAAAATAACATAAAGGGTTCAGACTTCAATTTAACTAAATATTACAGCTTACATGTGCTAAAGTGCCTTGCTCAGCATGAGCTGTCACATCCTGACTGTGCTGAAACAAAAATCCTGAAAAGCTGCTTTTTCCCAGCAAACGGAGAACTGAATCTCATCAGGAGGGCACACTGCTGTCAGCATAAATCATGGGCTTACAATTTCATTAACTTGAAAAATAGTCATGAATGCCTACTATGGACCAGGCCCTTCCGGTAGGTTCTGGGGATATATAAAACGAATAATAAAGAATGATTCTAACTTCTAGGTGACCACAGTCTAAGTTGGCTTTATCCCATCATTTCAGTAACTACAAACATTACTGCTGTTTGGTTAGTGTTACACATATTTATTTACTGTATCTCTCAGGGTCTGGCAGGCAAAAGAAATTGCCCTAGAAAGTTCAAATGAAAACAACTTTAAAGGAGAGACTCTAGACCAGCCGTGGGCAAACTACGGCCCGCGGGCTGGATCTGGCCCGTTTGAAATGAATAAAACTAAAAAAAAAAAAAAGATCGTACCCTTTTATGTAATGATGTTTACTTTGAGTTTATATTAGTTCACACAAACACTCCATCCATGCTTTTGTTCCGGCCCTCCGGTCCAGTTTAAGAACCCATTGTGGCCCTCGAGTCAAAAAGTTTGCCCACCCCTGCTCTAGACAGTGGTGTGAGCACAATTAAGAGAACAAATGAGGGCACCCCTAGAGCTAAAGACACAGGTAAAGTATTACCCAAACCAAAGGGAGCTGGAAGCAATTAAGAAAGGGTTTCTCAGTAGGAGCTGTTGTCATGGAGGAGACAGTTACATGACGCAGAGCAGGGAGGGAACAGGAAAAAAATACTCCTACCTGCCTCCCTCTCCGCCAGCAGGTGCCTCCCACTGGGCTCAAGCAGCCCAGAAGTCAGCTGGCAAAGGAACCCTAGTGCACAGACGTTAGCCTCCGGGGATGGAGAACAGGGAGAGAAAGGCAGAAAACAGATCTGGGAAGCAAACAGAGAAGTAGATCGCTAGGTCCTCAGAAATACTGTCTGACAAGGCAGTCATGGTTCCTCTACAATACTGTCATTTAAGTTAACTCTTAGGTGTGCACCTGAAGTATCAGCACATATTCTACAGCTCTAGGTGTACTGTAAGTTATTTGAAGGTAGGGACCCTGTTATTTTATCTTGTCTTACCCAGAGCACCGATCACAAGGCTGAGAAAGCTGTTCTAAGAGGAAGGACACTGGCTCCCCTGCTTGCGGCAGAAGTCATCTTTCTCTCCCCTTTGAACCCACACATCGCTTTATTTGTGTCCCTCGTATGGGACTTACCACTTTCATCCTTGCATTCTAGCTATTCGTATGTATATATTTAGGTGCTTGTGAATTCGTGAAGCTTCTTGAGAACATGGCCATTCCCTATACATTTAGGCACTTGCCCAAGGACATGAGTAAACAATCGCAATGTTATTAGTGCTAGGATCGAAGCAAGGAGGGGGTGAGCCCAGAGAAAGGCCACTCTGTTTGGAAGGTCAGAGAAGATATTTCAGAAGTTACATGAACTTGAATTAAGTTCTCCAGTTGCCCAAGATGACCAACCAAAGGAAGGGTGGCAAGCAGTGAAGCTAAAAAGGCCAGTGGGGGGACCAGGAAGAACTTTGAAGCCATGGGAAAGCTTTAAAGGATTTCAAGTAGGTTATGACAGTCGGATTTGCATTTTAGACAGAGCACTAACCTTAGAGAGATTATCAGGGCAATATTGCTGATGAGAAGACTATCAAGTTAGGAAGCTCCTAAATTTTCAGTGAAAAGTGAGGACCTAAACTAGATGGATCTGAGATAATCCCTTACTTACCTTCCTCTCAATCCTCCAGGAGAAAGAAGATTCATCATCTGGGAAAATCAAGTAAGAGAAGTGCCAGACCCATAGACGATGGAAAAAGCAGAAGGCGGCAGTAAGGTGCTAGACTGAAAACAAGAGGACTAAGTAAGAGCTCGCAGACCCCTGGGGTGCCTTCAACTACCCAAATCCAAGCACATCCTATGTCAAGAGCTCAGATACTTATGGAGCAGTCCTAGAGAACCCATCACATCCAGGGGGAAGGTCGGGGTAGTGGGGAAATGGAACAAATACATCATCTTAGGGTTAACTGTAGGAAAAACTGTCCTGAGAGGCCACTGGAAGGTGTGGGAAAATGTGGCCCGAGGAACAAAGAAAACTAATAAAAAACAAGACAAGTATTACTCATGGAAAAATGAAAAGTTTTACAGGAAGGAAAATAATCATAATACACTTCCTGGAGAGCAGTGAGGAATATTTATGGTCATTATGTAAGCACTGACTAAAGACTCATCTAAAACTTGTTACTATAACTATATTGGGAGAATTGACGAGAACGGGGGAACATGTGTGTGTATATATGAGATCAACTGATGTCTGAAACGAATGAGCCAAACAGCAGCACTGGACCAGTAAGTAACTACAAAAACATTTAGGGTTAAATACCCACAGAAAGAGCTACAGAAGTGGACCCTCTGGGGAAGGGGATGCCATGTCAGGAAGGATGAAGCGGGAGTACAGTTTTCACTAGAAGCCATCCACACAGTCTGACTTTTGCTCATGTGTATATACTACTGTGATAAATTATAAACGCTGGATTTAAACCAAGTAAAAAGAAATGAAGAGTACACTCAAGACTTACCTAGAAGCACTAACTTCTGCAGAGTCTCAGAATGATCCACATAGTCTCGAAGTGTGAATGAATCGGGGGGCAAAGGAGGGTCTGCAATAATCCGAACAGCCTCCTGCTCAGAAACTGGCTGCAAAGGAGACAATGGAGGCACATCGTCCAGGCCTGTGAAGACAGCCATATGGAAAGAGAGAAGCAAGTCAGCTCTCCAATCTGTACACTTCAAACTGTTTCTACAACCACCACCTGCATTCTAGCTATTCTTATGTGTGTATTTAAATGCCTGGCTTCCCTAGTTGGCTTATTTATAAATCTTGGGATCACTGCAAGATTAAACATCTAAGAAGTACAAATATTTTCTACCTTCTGATAGGAAAGGTTAAGATCATTCAGAAATCAATTACTCTTCCTCCAAGATAAGAAATTTCTTGGTAAATTTCTATTCCATAAAGATGAGTCCTTCCCCTTTCCTTCACTTCTAATCAACAGTTAAGTGACTCTCTCTAGTCTTAAACAATTATGGAAGATACTGGAAACTATAACCTACCTAAGAAATAAGGACTGATTTTTTTTTTTTGCCTCTAACCACCACTTTCTAATTTCTTATAGCCAGTCTCTCCTCCTGGCCTCCCAAATCTCCTCCCCTTATTGTCTTTCATATTCTACTTAACCTAATATCTCATTTGCAGTGAAATATTCTTGCATAGAAACATTCCTAGACTAGGAATAGCAGGAGGGAGAAGACTGACTAAAGAGTGACACAAGGGAGCTTTCGGGGATGATATAACTGTTGTATTGGTTGAGTGTGGTAGTCATTACATAACTAAATGCTTATGTTAAAATTCATAGAACTAGCCCTAACCGGTTCGGCTCAGTGGATAGAGCGTCGGCCTGCGGACTCAAGGGTCCCAGGTTCGATTCCGGTCAAGGGCATGTACCTTGGTTGTGGGCACATCCCCAGTAGGGGGCGTGCAGGAGGCAGCTGATTGATGTTTCTCTCTCATCGATGTTTCTAACTCTCTATCCCTCTCCCTTCTTCTCTGTAAAAAAATCAATAAAATATATTTTAAAAAAATTTATATAAAAAAAATCATAGAACTATATACCCAAAAAGGATACATTTTTATTGATATAAATCATACCCTAATAAACCTAATTACCTGAAAAAAATTTTCGGATCTAAATAAAGTATGTAGAAAGCAAATGCTGTATATAGAGCTATAAAGTAATTTTATACATATTAGCCTACAAACATTTTATCTTAGTAAAATAGAGGCAAAGTAGAAGTAAATAGAACTGGCAATGTTATTTTTCTTGCCTGGTACGAAATATGACTTGCAATAGGCTAAGACTATAAACAGGTAGCTTATTCAATCTACTAGTGGGGCAAAAGGAACTTTTCTGAAAGTTCAGAATTACCTTCTAGAGACAGCTCAGAATCAAAGATGGGTATCTTTTGTGACTGCTCATTCACGGAAGGAAGCATAGTGCTTTGGGCAGAATTAATCTCTTGCCCACTTGATTTGGTAAACTGGGAACTATTATTCCATTTGGAGGAAGTCCTGTAAGTCTTAAATCCCCACTGGAGAAAGCAATTGTCAGAGGACACCTGAGGCTGAGCAGAAAGTCCATGCAACCATGTTTGTCCTGGTCTCTGAAAATGGTTTCTGAGTTGTGCAGCAGTAATTAAGCTGCTCCGTTTAATTGAGATGAACCACCTGGGTATCTGTTGGGCCGACAGGGCCATTTTTCTTAAAGTGGCCTGCAAAGGATATATGAATAACCATTAAAAAAAATAGAAACGTACTTTATTTAAATGTTTAAAACAATATTCAAACAACCAAAAGATAAACTGGAAACTATTTTTTCAAATTAAAGGGTCTTTAATAACTTTAGATGAATAAAGTAGTCAGATGTTTCTTAAACACAAGTAAAAAACAAGGCATTCTCATTTCCAAACCAAAAGACAGGATCTAATAAAGTTATGCTTTACAATTTAAAAACAAAAAACAAAATCACTGGTGTAAGAAAAATATTTAAAACAAAAAATCTGTAAACATTCAAATTACAGCTGAACCCAACAATCCCTGTTAATTTAATAATTTAAAGGAAGTAAAGTGATGCAATTTAAGTGTTCTTGAAATTTGGTTTGTAGGACATTTAAGAAACAGATTGCTCATCAAGACAACACTGAATTATTCAAATGTATTTTATGTATATATAGCTGACCCTTGAACACCATGGGAGTTAAGGGTACCATGCCCCACCATCTGTAGTCACAAATCCAGGTATTGCTTTGACTTTTTCAAAACTTAACTACTAACAGCCGACTATTGAACAGAAGAAGCCTTATCAATAACATAATGAGTTGATAAACAAACATTTAGTATGCTATATGTACTATGTACTGTATCTACAATAAAGTAAACTAGACAAATGAAAATATTAAGAAATCATAAGGAAGAAAAAATATCTACAGGACTGTATCAATATTGTAAGTTTACTTGATAAACTGACAGTACCTACATATCAACACTGTCTTATATGATACAAAACACTGTAGATGTTATACGTATTACTAACACTAGACATGAAAGATAAAAAGATAACGTGAAAAAGAAATTTGCATTAACAATAAAGAAGCACCAATACAATTGCTTCATGGTTATCAAGGTGCCTCATGTAATTGATATGATTGTTTTGATATAACCTATACACTAAAAAGAAATGGTTATAAAATTTTCAGGGCATACAATATGATTCATATTCATAATATAGTGTTGAAAACATTGTTACATTCTTGAAAATAACCACTTACCAATGATAGTATGCAGTTTCTACAAGTACTGGAGGAGAGACACTATGGTAATGTAATTCTTTGAAAGCAATGTTATAAAACAGTAAGAAAACTAACACATTATTTAATTTTAAATTAAATACCATCCACCTTATGGCTATGTAAGGCTAGGCTATTCACTTCCCTACAAGTCTCACAAATGATGTTCTAATCTACACGATGAATACTTTGTCTTAAATGAATCATTACTACCTAGAAGGTTGCTTCTTGCTTCATCCTCAGGACTAAACACTGTTGCTTATTTCAGACACAGCTGTTACTCAAAAGGGAATTGAACAAAATCAGTTTTGTCAAATTCTGTTTGTAGAAAAAAAAAAAAAGAAAGCCTAAAAGTCAAACTCTCTAGCCAGTGTGGCTCAGTGGTGAGCTTCCGCAGACAGACAGACACTACACTTCCCCGCCTCCTGCAAAGCGGGCTAATGAGCGTGGTCTGGGTCCCATCCAACCACGGGCAGAA